>NC_046379.1:19203903-19311826 GCF_011125445.2 Fundulus heteroclitus
GATTGACGTTCACTACAAGAGAACATAACTTCTTTCTGCCACATACAATATGGCGGTGACGTTGAAGTACGTAGATGTCTACGTATATGACGTCTATGCCTGTAAGCCAGTGAGAGGGAAGAAAACATAGATGGGATGTCTCCCTGCATGGAATTCAAAATCTTTTGATTACTATTCAAGATCAAGTAAATATCTAGATGTTTTTTCAAAAATGGCTTCTCACTCTATCTTAAGTTGATCTATCTAACGATGGTACTCCTGTCTAAATTTTTAACCACGAACCTCCCGATCTTCAACTTTCCTTAAGTCAACAAATGTTATGCCAAATGTTTTTATAAGAAATCTGTCAAGGCAACTTGCCAAGAACCCTCTAGATTGATAAGATGTACTAAATTAACACAAAAAGTCATCACGGCTGCCATCAGAAGGCTTGGTGACTAAAAGCCCTACATCTTAAATTGTGGGTTCCCTGATGCAGTGTCAGATCTATAGTTTAGTGCAGGTGTTATATTTCTGGCCACACCCCCCTGGGAGGAGACCCCAGGGAAGACCCAGATTTTGTTGGAGTTACTATCCCGTCTGGATCCCCCAGAGTGAGCTGGAGGATATTGCTGGGGAAAGGGATGTTAGAGTTTTTTCTGCTGGACTGGTTGCCCACCTGACCTGATTCTGCATGGATGAAAAATCATTCATCCCTAAAATAAGAATATTTCAACAGCATCACAAGAAGCTAAAAATCAATATTCATGGCTACGATAAGTGTATGTAATCCTCTAACCATAACTGCCTCTGCATGTTGATTATATACAATCTACTGACGTTAGAGTTTTTTTCTCTCTAATTCTTAAACAGATAATTCTTCTTGTATTTTTCTATGCTCTCAACAAGGAGGACTCCTTAGGAAGCCATGCTGATTTAAGATCAGCCAACCCTCATTAAGCCATCAAGGACCTGTTCTCCTGAAGAGCAAAGAAGCGGCTCTCCCTACGGACCATATAATTAGTTAAAGGAGCATCGAATCATAAAGAGCTTTCAGTCTGGCTCAGCATGCTGCCAACAGGTTTGTAACTCAAAATGATGGTGGAAGTACCACTGTTTAGGGTTATTTCAAAGGATTTAATGGGATGAAGAAGGATGGCTCAAATGTGTACCCTGTGCACATTCGAGGCAGCTTTCTTCCGATATCGACAGTGAAAATTAATGATATTGTAGAAGAACCAGAGAAAATGAAAAAAGTAATGTGACTTTTCATGTTTCTGTGCCGTTCTCAGGAGAGAGCAAGCCATCTGGAACGTTTTACAAAATCCTTCGACCGCTCCTGTTCTGTGTTTTTATTTTTGGATGTTTCACGACTGCCTTTTTTGATGTATTTTAAGACATCCACCAACTGGTTACATGCTCAGTTAGACTTGCCCGTTTCCACAACGCATATAAAGCACGTCGTCGCAAAGAGTGACAAAAACATGACCACTGTACTTGGTCTGGCTGTTGCCCTTCGGAAAAACCTATGAAATGAACATCTGCAGTTCTACCTTTAAACATCGAGGGCTGCTTCATCACAGCGGACAGAAACTTCTACAAACAAATCAGACGGGGTTGTGATGCACCACAGAGACATTGCTCGGGACCTGTCCAACTTGCCGAAACTGCAGCGACCCCCATTCCAGAAATGGATGTGGATGAACTTTGAGTCACCATCAAATTCAGCCCAGCTGCCCGGGATTAATAACTTGTTCAATCTGACTCTCAATTATCGTCAGGATTCTGACATCCAAGTGCCTTCTGGGTCGATTGTACCAGCAGAGACTGTGGAGGACTTTGTACCACCAAGCAAAAAACAAATTGGTCTGCTGGGTTTGTCAGCAACTGGAATCCTGGGCATGTGCGGGTAAAATATTACAATGAATTAAAAAAAACACATTAAGGTTGACATATATGGGCGCGCGTTTGGGAAATACATCTCTGACAAAGATTACAAATCCCCACTATGGAAAGCTGTAAGTTCTATTTGTCCTTTGAGAACTCAGTCCACAAGGACTACATCACTGAAAAATTCTTCAACCCCCTCTCTCTGAGTACAGTGCCAGTGGTTCTTGGCACAACCAGGCAAAACTATGAGAACATTCTTCAAGGAGACGGCTTCATCCACGTAGATGATTTCAACTCGCCCAAAGAGCTGGCTGACTACCTGCTTCTCCTGGACAAGAATGAAGACCTGTACCGAGGGTACTTTAAATGGAGACGCCACTTTAAAGTAACTAAAGTGCATGGCTGGGCAGAGCACACAGGCAAGGCTTGTGATTATCTCAGAAGACCACAAAGAATACAGGACATTTAATAACCTTAACAAGTGGTACTGGGGTTGATGGTGCTTAGATGGACTATACAACACTCATAACCTCTGAGTAATTTTTGTAAGTTTACATTTGCATTGCAAATCTAAAAAGACGCTTCTCTTTACATTTTTAAAGAAATATTGATGATCGTTGTAATAAAGAGGCCAAATATAAGCTTGGCCTCTGGGGTTTAGTTGGCACCCTCAAAAAAGATGTGAGTTGAATTTTCAAAGTTCCTAGACAGTCTAAACAACTGGAATTAGATTCCAGTATCCAAATATTGATAGGTAAAAATTAAGAAAATAAGATTATTTGGAGTATCCTGTGTTTTAACTTTTAACCTTATTTAATTTAATCCTTTCTTCCTTGTAGTTCAAGCCTTGTCCTTCCTTCCTCCTGCTTTACTGTCTTCTGTAATTTTTCTGTTGTGCCCTTCCTCCTTTGACTGTATTCTTCCTTTCATTGATTTCTTGTGGTCTCTCCTATTCTTTTGTCTCCCACCTTTTCCTTCCTTCTTTTCTTCTTTTCCTTTCTTCCTTCCTTCCTTCCTTTGAACATTAATCAAACCACTGCACTCAGGAAAATATAAAACAAACAAACAAACATGAAAAAACAACTCCCCAGAAAACCCACAAACTAATTTTAACAAAAATATTACCTATCAATTCATCATGAACTCGGTAATGTATGAGCACATGAGCATATTTCTGAAACAAATGTGACATAAACTACGAGACAGCTGTGCAGAGGTCAGCATACAATGCACACAATTGGCCATGTTAATCACAAAATGATGATGTCATCACATCATGAAAGCAGCTGTTCGCTTCTATGTCGGATGTCTTCAACTCCTTGAGGTCCAGCGTCCTGCGACTTTTATGTGTTTACCTAGCAACAGAGCCGGATGCATTCAAACAAACCTGGACATTTTAACACTCACCTACAAGTTATTTCAGTTTGCTGTGTCTTTTGAAAAAAACTGAAACTACAAATATAGCACAGATGTGAATGCAGTTTTATTTCTGATTATCAGGTCCATTAAAATTGTACGTATTTATTAATTTATTTTTACTTTTATGTTAGAGGCTCAGGCTTATTAGGCTTTGAGAGAGATCCTGCCTCTTGTAATGAGATGCACTGAAGATTATGATGTAACTCACTCTTAACTAATGCCAGGTGCAATTTGTAGTTCACAAACCACTTAAAATGGAAAAAGGTGAAAGAGGATAAAATAAAGTCATAACTGAGTAATTATATAATTATGTATCTGTGCTATGGGTTCTCAAAATATTACCTCAAATTTGTATTCAGAGATAAAGGTAAATACCAACTTTTGAGCAAAAACAAAGATGCATGCAATTTATTTCCAATTATATATCTTTTTTTGGATTAAAAAGTAATTCTATGATTATCCATCTTACCTTTTGTAATTCAGCAGTCAGCGGTTAGAAGCAGACGCTTTGGATTTTTTTTCTTTTCTCTGTTGTTTGCAGCAGTATAAAACAATCTAGATCACACTATCACGGTATGAAAATTGCATTACTTTTAGATCTCCTGAGAGAAGTTGGAAATTGGATGTAATCACCACTTATCATTCTCATATGAACATTGTGTTTTTCAATGAAGTAATTTTTTGTATTAAACAAATAGAACAAAAACCATGTAAACATTTGATGCAAGATCAACTGCATCTTTCTATGGGGTAAATGCCAAAAGATAGATTTTTGTCTAAACTGATACTTTGCTGTCCGGTCTGGTCACAATATGCATGTGGAAGCAGGTGCATAAATGTAATAAATTGAGGCTTCAACTTAATACAATCAGGCTGTCAATAAGATTATTAATCTTATGAAGCTTCAACTGCATTAATGAAATAAATGCATAGTTTGTATATATGTTTATGTTCTTAAAATTAAAATGTTGGCGTAAAGGTGAAAGAAATTCTACTGTAACTTTGTGGGTGATATTTTTGAAGACCTAAGAGACTTTATAATTGATATAATTAATGAGAAAAACCTGGAAGAGGAATAAAATGATCAGAGACATCGCTTGTGGTGCCAGGGGATGAGGAATGTGATATTTTTACATTCAAATGTTTTGTATGAAATCGTAATCCTGCTAGCATTGCCTTACTGATAAAGGACTTAGCACTTTTATTTATGTGAAGTTCTATAAACCACAGTAGTTATGGGTCGTCTTGAATGGAGCTTTCAGTTTGGAAACAAGACCTGTCCTACAGAAACTTTTGTTTACAGTTTCATATTGTGTAGTTATCCAATGTGGTCAATCATTGTGAAGAAAATAGGTTTCTATTGTGAATGTTGTCTGTCCCATTCTTTTCTCTCTTCCTATCAGACATGCTCCAGGTTATCTGTTCAAGATTTAACGGATAAATTTGCAGGTGCAGAGTTAGTGTGTTGTTAATGTTATGGGAGTTCTGCTCTGTTTCTCAATAAAAGTGCTGGAACTATATCACCCCACCGTCTCCTTCTTCAGTAACTCAGGGAAGTCAGTTATCAGCTCAGAACTCCATAACATTTGGCGTAAACGAACAAGATCTCCAACCGACGAGCGAGGGAGTCCGAGGACAGGAGCTGCTTTGGCCGGCCCGGAGAGATTATCCGGCCTCTGGTACCCCGAATGGATTTTCAAGGGATGTGGAGGAGCTCCTGGTCTCGGAGCGTCTCTGGGGCGTCTGCGCGAAGATCCGAACCTTTCTTTCATGAGACGGTAAGGGGATTATTTTTCAGCTCTTTTAAAACAAACGCAATTGCTCAAAAATGCTTGCAAGCTTTTAAAATTTTAAACCCCATTTAAAGAACACCTCAAGAAATTTTAAAATTTAAAACTGTAAACCTAAACGTAGTAAAAGTAAAAGCCGGTAGAAATAATTAATTATATTTATATAAAACAGCATTTGCAATTAAAATACGTTTTCAGCTGAAATACGGACTCTCATGCTGGGAGGAGGAGGGGCAGATTGATTTTCACCTGGAGAACGGGTGACCGGGCTGAGCAGTTTGCAGCTGGTCAATTAAAGTCCTCTTGTCTTGGTTTTGCACAAGAGGCTGTCCACTTCTGTTGTGGATGAAAGCGGCAGGGATGCTTAAGTCCTTGACTGTTGCGAAGACGTTTGCAGCTTTGATAAGTGGGAACCCCGACCATTATACCAAAATTTTAGTTGGTCGATCGTGCTAAGGACAAGTAGATAATAATAATAAAAACAAAAAAAAAAAGAATAAAATAAAATAAAATAAAAAAAGTCTGGAAGCAGAAGAGTCTGTGTAATGGGTCAAAGGCAGAGTTCTCAGGGTCAAGCCTTGCCAGAAGCATGACATGCATAAATGATTTGAAATTATTTGATTAAACATGCAGATTTCTCACATAGGGATTATTTTTTATTTTTTTTTATTTTATTGCAGTACTGCTACTATATAATAAAAATAAAATCAAGAGAAAAAAAGAAAAGTGAAACTTTAATAAAAATGAATAAAAACAGAAAACGGAAACGGAACTAAAAGGACGTTGCACCGGGGAAGCGTTTACAGGGGGACTGACAAGAGACACTTCCGTTATGGGTAAAAGTGTTCTGAACTGCTAATAACGACGTATAACTTTCAAAAATGGGTAAGCGTCCAGGTTTCTGCGAGACAAAGAGTTGTGTCCTTGCAGGACTGAAGCGTAAAACCGCGTGTGGACGAAACATTCGGGGGTTGTAGCCAGCGCAAGCTCTCCCCTTTTAAACTAAGCGGGAACTTAACACGTTGAAAACATCTTTCGGCGTTGTCATAGACGTTTAAAAATTATGAAAAACATAGCACTATTTAAGATAGTGAAAAAACAGGCCTGCATGTGTTTGTCTGTCTGAATGTCATTGTTTGTATGTAACTGTACCCATGTATGTATCGTATGTAACTAAACGTTCATCTGTGTGAATTAATTCGGTTAAAATTAATGTTCATGGTTTCAAAATGTTCATTTGTTTTGGGAGAACTGCAGCTCCATAATTCAAATGACATTTTAAGCATGGACTATGTTAACAAAAAGGGAAAAGAAAAGAGAGGACTTCAATAACAAAGTTTTTTTTTTTTCACATTAAATATCCGGACCAAATTAAATTGATACACGGTGAGATTAACATGGCATGAACAAAAATATTTCAGCTTTGTTAGAAAATTGGAACTGGTAATAAGCTTTACATAAAGCTTGTTGAGTAAACTGTTTTACAAATTTAGGCAGAGATCCTATCACTTGTTTTTTTTAGCCCTAAAGTAATTTAAAATTACTGAGATCTCATTGCTTGTAATAATAATGATTCATCACAAACCAGTCCAGTTGAAAGAAGTTTAGATATACATGATTTTTGATTGAAATAGATGAGAAAAACTGTGCTTTGAACATACTGTATGGAACTAAATATGAATTGCTTTTCTAAGGGTTCTCCATTTATTTAATTTATTTTTTACTTAGAATTTGAATGCAACTTATGAGAAATTTTGAAAAGTGTCAAAATATCAGAAGTTCACATTAAAACGCGTCATCAGTTACAAAACCATCTGATGTTATCCAGACACGCTGAACTGAGGCGAACCTCAGAGGTACAGTTTAACCTGAAACAGGACAATATGATAAACAAATCTGACCATGATGTAAACATCTGAATGTTATGGCAAGGCTGGGGCACGAAAAGTATGTCAGAGGGGAAAAATAAAATAAAGCCAGCTTCTGAAGGGTTAAATTCTAATTCTACTCTAGTTGTTTTGGGCAGTCTTCTCAATGTGAATTACGGGGAAAACTCTTATCATTTACAGAAAAACACTAGAAGCTCCAAAACCTAAAAGAGAAAATCATTGCTTTAAAGTTTCACCCTTGACCAATTTAGATTGAAAAGTTATATATGAATAAAGTATTACTACAGTAAATACACATGGTCAAAGGACCAGAAGGATATATAAAAAAAGTTTGTAATAAGTCAAAAACCTATGTCATATTGGAAAAGACATAATTGTGCTCCTTGGGAGACAATTTTGTTTTAGTTTTTTGGTCATTTTTTTGTTTTCTTTCTTTTGGAGGTGTTTTGAACAGAGTTTCAAAGGAAAGTTGAGGAATAGATATAGTTTCCCAGGATCAGCAGAACAACATCACGTTAAAGGGACACTAAGGGGACCAGGGTTTTAACTGCATGCTATTAACACTCTTGTTTTTCTCTGAGTTATTGCTTTCAGATTAAAGGAGATGCCACCTTTCTGCCAACAGAACACTCTGAGAAGACAGTGCTAGCAGTGCGGTAAGGAGTCATAATCAGATTTGGACACTAAATTATACTTAGTTTTAACCATGCCAGGAGATCTTTCAACGGGGAAAGGTGGTGTCTTAAAAATGTTTGTTGCTTTCTGCTATTAACAGTTCTATCTTTCTGCTTCTTTTTCTTTGCAAAGAAACCTGGTCAATATGATAGGAATGTGCTAACATAGAGATTTAGTCTAATTTTAGACATTCTCAGATGCGAAAGAATACCAAAACAGTGCCGCAGTGCCATGGGGAGCTGATCCTTGGGACAAGGAGTAAAGGCGATGTCATTGACTTCAGCCTGATCCAGTTTTGAGCTTAATTTTGTCAGAGGCAAAGTTTGATTTATTTTTTATCCTTTTATTTCTTTTATGTTTGTCATTTTAGAGGGAACACTGTAGTTAAAATGTTTGTGACTGCTTTGCTGTAATTTCTTTTCAACCTATGAAGCGTTTCTTTGGCAAAAAATGCTGGCAGAATTCATTCTGTTTGCAGGCGTGAGGACTGGAGGATGGGCTTGAAGGGAAGGAGAAAGTTGTGCTGCTGAACTCAGACATTGGACTGAAAATGGACAATGAAGGACTATGACTGAGGCATCGGACAACCTTCGACAAAAAAAACACAGATGAGTTCTGCAGACACGAATTCATGCATTTCACTTCAGATTTTTTTTACACAATTAAAACAAAACACTTATTACGAACACACATTAGGATTATGTAAAGGTGAAAACTTTTAAAGAAGCAGCTTGTGGAATCATAGAGCATCTTAATAAATTAAGTGGGTATTATATCAACAGTTAAATAAATAAATGAATTAATTAGTTTTCACTATATAGGTAGAGTAATGTGAACTCTTAAATAGCATTTCATTTAATGGACATCTTAGAGTAAGCTGATTTCTGCTATTCTGGCAGGCATCAATAAAACCCAAAGAAACGGTTACTGGCTAAAATGGATAAGGTTGCAATAAAATTAGCATAATGACACATCCTACTAACTAACATGGGTAGATTTAGGATTGAAGCATCAGTGTACAATGGTTACAATATTTATGGAGATTTAATATCTCTCGACTAGAACACAAATAACTCAATAGTTCCAGTTAAACATCCTAGGGGAAAAAACACATTAGCTAACTGTTAACCTGAGGGCTTTTAGATCAGGATAATTTAATGGTTATCGTCTTACATACAGAAAATAAGTAAGATTACTTCAATGGCGTACCGCGAGCGAGCTATTTTTAGAAACGTAACGTCACAATGACGTCACATCACGTGGTACGCAGTAGGGCAAGCTTGCATAGTCCGCCGCTGTGTCGCTGTAAAAGAGACGTGCGTTACCCTTGGTTTTACTCGGTAAAACGACTGCTTTTTCCAAATCTAAGACCATGGTTTTTAAACATTGTTGCTATGGAACGTGTAACAGCGACTCAAGGTATGCTGATCGGCCGCATATGAAGGATGTTTTCTTCAAGACTGCCAAGGAGAAATGTGTGCGCTGGGTACACCGGTGCGGTCAGCCTACACAACAGTTCAACCCGGAAAAAGTTACCAAATTCACGTACATATGTAGCAAGCATTTTGTTGGAAAGGGCACAACCGAAGAACATCCTGACCCACTTCCAGCGACATCAAGTAGTGAACAGGTAAGAGTATTTTGGTGGCTGACATGTTAATATTGAAGCGCCTGCTACCATGATAGCATATAGGCTATCATGGTAGCAGGCGCTAACTTGATACCCTGCTACCAGGATAGCTTACTCAAAAACATTTCAAATAAGACAAACATTAAACATATACCGATCCATGGACGGTGATTACAAACAAAAAAACGTCTGACGACGCCATGACCGCCGCGCAGGGAAAAAAAACAACAAAGCTTACCGTTCGATCAACTCGGCGCGTTTTCCGTTTTTTTAAGCCCTCGACACTCAAGCCATCGTTTGAGCTGAAGGTTGGTGTGTTCTTCCACAGTGCGACCAGTAATCCGTGCGCCTGGAACATCGTCTTGGGAAAGTTTAACGGCTGTAAAGTCTGTCATATTGCTGGTTCTGTTGTGCGTGTAATAGCTGGTTGCTACGGGCGTTCTCTACCTGTATGCCCTACCTAAGCGGCAAAAGGGCCGTTGCTCTTGAGTCGGTGACGTCACGTGCGCGGTACGCCATTAGATTAAATTATGGGGACATTTTGGGAGGCTGTGACTATAAAAGGGTAACAGCTTGAAGGTGATATCAATGAATGAAGGTTTTCTCTGAGGAACTTTAAAGCAGCAATGACACCCCACATTGGAACTCCTGTTGTGTAAAGAACATCTTGAACGGGACATAAGGTGAGATCCTTTCAATGAGAGACGTTCTACACAGGGGAGTGTGGAGACCCCTGGGGCACGGCACCCAGGGACGAGCTGCTGTGGTCTGGAGCTGTTGTGGACTTGACACAGCTGGTGGAACCAGAGAGACGACGAGGTGGTCCCACAGGTTACCTGACACCTAACACTGACTGTAAAGGGTTCTGAGTTTTCAGGGTTGCAGAAAACAGAAAGCTTCAGAGAACCTTAACCCTTCCTGACCAGGCACTCAGAAAACATAGATCAGATTCCCAAGGTTTAGACAAATAGGAACGCGGAGACGCGTTCATCCAAGAACTTCTTAATTAAAGTCCTTAATCCTCAGTTTAAGAAGATAAATAAATAAATAATCACAATGTACACAATGTAAGGTTTACTTTATTTTAGGATTAAAGTGGGAACTAATTCTGATTTGCTTAAGTAGCTTTAGTTGTTCAACAATGTTAGAATGTTTTCAAAAAGCTCTCCTGCTCACTGCTTTGTTGTGTGGAACCTTGGCATCCTTGAACAGTTACTGGCATGGTATAAATATTTTGTCTTCTCTGTGCAGAACAGCACCTCCTTTTCTTTCTTTTTTAAAAAAAAGAGAGAGAAAGAGGGAAAAGGCTTTCACATGGAAAGGCTTTCTTTTTCTCAGCTGGGTTTTTAAAATAAAACGGGAAGTGACATGAAACGAATATGTTGATGAAATTATGTTGAAGAGAACTTCAACTGTCAGACAACTAGAGTTAAGACACACATTGAAAGCATTCTGTTAAGAATTACTATGAATTTACTGCAGATACATTTGAACTTAAAGATTACTCTTTTAACTAATAATTAAATTGCAGAGTATCTTGGAGCTAAATAATTGTGCACAGAAATATCTTGAATGTGAAAGTGCTTGGAGGATGTTTTAATAAATTACACATGAATGGGGGTTTTGATAAGAACACTAATTACACATTGTTTCTGTTCCCCAGTGGAAACAAGGACTCGTGTCTGCAGATCATCTTCACAAAGTGTTTTATTAGAGAGAAATGCAAAATAAAATGCTAACTGCCCCATCCAGCTCAATTGTCCAGCCTGCGAGGGGGAAACCAAGAAGAGGACTGGGGATGAAGAAGCCAGAGAACTCTGATTCCTTATTCTTCAATGGGAGGAGTTGCCTGATGAGACCCTAAGCGCGATTAGATTAATTTCTGCCTTGTGCCATGAAAGACCTGAAGGCTTCCTTAACTTTGCGTTCTTGACGTTTCGGATTCTTCTCATACTGTGTTACTGTTTCTTTAACTACTCTGTTCCACTGACTCACATGTTTGACTGTTGGTGTGATGATATCTACACTGTAATGTTGCATCATGTTGATCAATATGGTTGTATGGGGGGAAAATGGAAACTGTTTGCTTCAGACACACAAAGATCTATGGTTTATGCATCTTTTTGATTTGATATAGAAAGAACCAGGATCGGATTGGCTCTAAAGATCCTTTAATATTAGCTGGTAATGTTAACACTTAGATTCAATACAGGGTTTTCAGGCTCAGATTGGCCGAGAGCAGATCTCCCTGGGAGGGGGGGCCTTACCAGTTTTTACTACCCCTGGGGGTAGCGTTTTCTGGGGTTCCACTGCCCGCACTGAACCTCTCCTGCCTTTGCTCCTGGTGTTATAAGTTTGGAGTGGTGGCTTATTGTCCAACGGAGGGGTGAGTGGAGAAAGGAGTAGGAGGGTATTCAGGGTGGGTTGAGAGTAGACGGATTCGACCTTGGTTACTGAACAGGTTTAGCTTACCTACTCTAATGTAATTTTAAAATAATTTGCGCATAGGTACATAAAACAGGCCTTACTTAATTAGATGAACCCTAAATTGTAGATAAAAGCTAAACCTTTAATCATGTGTGTTAACCCCTATGAAGCATTCATGTTGATCTATACTAAAAGTTCCAGCACTGCCCGGTTCCAACACGGGAACCCTTTGGGTCCCACTTTACGAGTTTACAGAAATGGTTCCTCTGTGTTTTGTTCACATTTTCATATGATGGGTCATCTTGTTTTGTCTTGATGCTGACGACGCCATCAAAAAAAAGAAAAAAGAAAAAGAGAGATGTTATAAGAATTATTATTCTGAAGTCACTATGGCCTGGACAGAGGAGGCCTGGAGACCTGATGTCTGTGTATAAGGTCCACTGTTTGCTTTATACAAGGCCAAATGCTGCAGCTACTGAGGGATACTGATTGTTTACGACAGACTGTCTTTGTTTTGTCTCATGGGAAGGCCAATGTGCAGTATTAGGGGGAGCCCAAAAGTGAGACAGGCAGAGACAGGGCAGACGCAGACCGCAGCGGAACCATGGGGTGCGATTACTTTCCATCTATGTGATCTCTGCTCTGTTTCTCAATAAAAGTGCTGGAACAATATCACTCCACCGTCTCCTTCTTCAGTAACTCAGGGAAGTCAGTTATCTGTTCAGAAATCCCATAACATGTGACCAAAAATATCTCACAATGAATGGGATTGAATCTATGAGTGGTTTCTCCTGAAAATATAAAAATTATATCCTATTTACAAAGACTGGCAAATTGTTGTATGTTGCCAAATGTGTTCTAACTATAGTTGTCTAATAATATAATGGAGAGAATAAATATTTGGGTAAATAAACAAACTTGAAGGGTGTGGCCTATGGTTATTTTGGCCCAAGCACATGCTTAAACAACTGCATCTGATTATTTGAAGAATATAGCCCAAAGCTAAATGCAGATATTTACATACAATTTTAAAAAGACACATACACTGCTTAAAATTAAATCAAACTAGACTTGTCCTATTTTAGGTCAGTCAGTGTTGTGCAATTATACAATGTTTAAAGTTGTTAAATGTTTAATAAATAACTCTCTGTTAAGGATTATCTGGAGGATATCAGCTCTAAAGCTGATATCAGGACACTAGTTGAAAGGGATAATACGAGCGCTAGCGATCTTTTAACAGCAAACTCTGCACACACATAGAATGAATGAGTGACTTCTGTTCAAGTTCAAGAATTTAATTACAGAAATAAAATGAACATCCAGAGAACATCACTATATAATGCTGTTTATCTGAATTAACACTATATTTCAATCAATAAATCCTCTAGAGAGGCAAGTGAAACTTAAACTACTAAGCAAAATGAAGAAAGAAAAGAAGCTAATGAACTATTTACATGCAAAAAAACAAAAGACAAAACAAAAGTGGTTGATCATAATCAGAATAATTCAGTGAATCCTGGTTCATTGCAGATCTAATTTAAGAAAAACATGGAATGGGCTTAAATTAGCTTCATTAATTCAGAACATTTGTTATGTGTTTCAATCCATTCACAATGCAAATCCCGGGTAACACCAAACATTATTTGAGGAAATAACATTTTAGAGAATGATTTGCTCAGTAAGATCGTTACTTTAGGGATGCTAGATTTTATCAATGCGATTCTACCTCTGGGAGCTAGGGGTTGTTGCAGCGATCGGTTACTAAAATCGGCTAATCTAAAGTTATACAAAACGTCTTTAGATCAACATTAATATTCAACATTAATTCGGGAATAAGGATCATAGCACTTTCGAAAGATGGCAGAGTGAAACGAACAAGCCTTATGCTTTAAAACAAGCCCTTTTTGTTACCAGAAGCTAATAGCTGTTTTGCTAGTGGTCTTTCGGCGCTAACTATAAATACTTCGGCTTTATTTTTAGCCATAATGAGGGAGCCGGTTAACATAAACATTAATATACCCTCAGTGTATGAAACCCCTGTGGAGATAACATTTGTTATAACCATAAAAACACACTCAAATCACATCGGCAATGACATGGAACCAAATGCTAGCAATGAGCTACAACCGTTACCTCTTTGTGTGAGCATTACACAAACATTTCCAATTGACCATGTAATCTTTCCGTCTGGTTTCTCTGCCAAACCTGTCGGTGCCTTGGGTGAGTTCAGTCCACTTTGGCCATCCAAGGAAGGGAGCACTGAAAGGCAGGGAAAATTGTTGGTCTTTTTAGCAGCAGGCTAGCCTGCGGCTGTACAGCCTAGCGGCAGCAGACATGTGGCCGTGTTCTCTGGTCCGGTTGCAGTCAAGTTCTCGGCATGCAGCAGGCGATTTCAGCGTATTTTGCCCTCAGCTTGGGGAAGTGGCTCCTGTGCAAGCTTTTCAGCTCTGCGTTCTCTGGAACCAGCTCTGTCTGGAGTCCACTGACAAAGCAAAACAGAGCTGGCATAGACAGATTCGTTCACTTCGGCATCTGTTTTTAAGCAGAAGTGAGAGACTTATCTTTGAATCGGCTGGCAGTTTCTCCCGATGCCAGGGAGGAACTGAGTTTGAGAGAGGCTCTTTTTTACTTAGCTCGTGGCCTCTTTCAGGCCCCATGCATGGTTCCTGCAGGGGTGGCTCTATTTAAGTCCCAGGAAGGAGTAGAAAGACTGTGGGCAGACTGGATCTCATGTAGCTTGCAAGGGTGGCTTGCTAGCCCCCTTCTCCTCTCTTACAGCAGGCACCCTGCCGAGAGAGAGGCCGTCCCAGCCTGAAAGCGTGAAACTCTTTCACACAACCCCCTTCTGAGTTGTCCTCCGGCTATATGGCCAGAATTCAATCTGACATCAAATTTTCTCATCATGGCTTTAATATCATGGCACGGCATCAGGGTTACCTTTTGTAAACTGTGAGCAGGCTCATTATTTTTGTTTTGACAATCTTTCACAAGCTTTGGTCATGATCTTTAGAAAGTCTTTTTTTTCTGGGAATCATACAAACATGAACCAGACTTGTAAATGTCCAAAATACTCTTTGTTGATATTGTGCCTGATTTGTTTTGACTTCCCCGTGATGTAGTTCAAAGAGCTCTGTCACACAGGATGATAGACCAAGGAACTCCAATACATTTTTTGGGATTTTGCAGGGTTTCTGCCTCTTAGACAAAAATGTAAACCTCATAAAGCTCTATCTCATTCTAAAACCAGTTTTGATGTATATTTTGGATCATTGCCTGGTTGGAATAGAATAGAATAGAATAAAATAGAATAGAATAGAATACAAATACCTTGATTGTCCCACAATGGGGTGTTTGGGCATATACATGGCAAATACATAGTTGAATTCATGTTTCAACCATCTCAGCCCTTCATCAATATTCAAAGTGAAAGAACACTGATTCTCGATTGTTTTGTGTCCATGTTTTATTTTTCCCCTGATCTACTTACTCACCTTTCCCCCTTTTCTTTGTAGACATCTTCCTGCCCAATTTACTGGAACCTGTCAGACCAGAGCATACAATTAATTTTGTTCAGTCTGTTTTCAATAAACCTGTTCTCTGTGTTTTCTGAAAGTCCTTTGCACACAAGTCAGACATTTAGCATGTACCATGACAGGAAGTCTTTCTAAATAACAAGATTTTTAGGCTGAGATGTGCTGCAGTCTCGTGAGAGTTGTGGGTACGTAAAACATGGCAGAGCCCTACTAAAACAAAACAGCCTGGCTCAGGTAAAAACAAGACATTGGAATCAAGCCAAATACTTGACTACATTTTAAGAACTACCCATTGCAAAACATGATAACTTGATGAGGACATCCTTCAAAGTCTACAAAGGTACACTGATGTTTGTTTCCAGCGTCTCACCATTTGTAAGGCACAAAAAGCGGCTGCCACATCGAGATCAAAAGACAGCCACTTAAAATGTTCCACCAATACCACTACCTTACTTGAAAAGAGCTACACCAACATTATTGACTCATTGACCAGAAGCACACCAGTTTCAACAGCATGATATCCTTTGTAGAAGTCCTCCACATAAAGTTTTAGGCACTGAGGGTCAGTTTAGCCAAGAACAGGAGCCATCACTCACTGCTGAAAAATCAGACTGACTGATCACGTGAGAAAGCTAACATGACACAGCTTTTCAGCAAGGATAAGAGAATTAAGTTGACCATCTTTGACATCAAGATTCACAGCATGCAGGACGGCCGCTTCTTCCAACATCCTTTATCAGGTGGATGAAGACACTGAGGGGTATCTTTTGACCACATTCGCAACCAGCAAATACGTTAAAGCAGCACTACAATACTTTGAGAAGTGGTTGTCAATCTTCTCTAGATAAAATTATCAGCCTAATGTTTTAATATTAATGTCTAATTACAGGACAAGAAAAAAAACTGCTTCCTAACAAGTATAATGTCAAATCCTGGGAGAAAAAAAACAGTAAATGGAAAATGGAAACTAAATCTAGACTTAAATTTGATGCTGAAGGCAAGGGCCTGATTCCAGATATAGCATTGTAACAAAATAAGCAAACGCTTCAGGAGTCATCTTTGTCAAAAAAATTTTCATTTACTGCTTGTATTATTTTTTCTGTAAAAAGTAAGAAATGGTTCAACTGAAAAAGGGGAATTCATTATTAGAACACTTGTGCTGTGTGGATTAGACATGCATTTACTGATACACTCAAGAAGAACACAGGGATTCACGTGATAAAACAGATAATTACCCTACACTACCCCATTTTAACCGTGCCGAAACCAGTCCGAGCTCGGTAACTGAGATAACTATCGAGTGTAAATGGAACGCAAACTGAACTGCACCGTGCCAGACACAACCAGACCACGCTAAATCTAGACCAGTTCAAAAGGTGGGCTTGGCTCGGTTTTTCTCTGGCTCGGTTCTCTAATAACAAAAAGAGCATGAGCAGACCGCGTCATCTCCTTACAGCCAGCTGACATTACAGACATTCATAAAAATATTGGATAACAGCCTTTGGGAGTAACGACCAGAGGAGGAACAAAAATGTTCCCATATCTTTATACAATCTATACGAGAGCTAACCTGACACAAGCCAGACGTATGTTGCTCCGCCTAGCTCCACTCACATACATCTGGGACATCGCCCATAGAAAGTGATTTCTCCAACCAATTTTATGGTCTGGCCAATCAGGACACAGGGCTGGCATTTCATAGATGTGACGTAGTGGAGACGCGACCATGACGTGAGACTGTTTTGATAGCAATGGCGGCTTGTCGAAGAAGCAAGCGTTAACATTGATGCTGCTATTTCTTCCGTGTTGTCCAATCTACCTAATATTGTTTCATTAAAAGAACATCAGAGAACGGCTCTGAAGGCTTTTGTTGGTGGATACGATATTTTCGCCCTTCTCCCGACCGGATTTGGCAAGTTAGCGGTTAGCGGTTAGCGCAAACCATGTTAGGAGGCCTTTAGTCCTCAACGCGGTCGGCGCGGAATTGACTCCGACCCGCGTCTTTCCCCCTCTTCCTGTCAGCTCACTGTCAATAAAACGCGTGCCTCTAGAGCCGCAAACACATTAAAAAAAATTTTTTTTATTTTTTTCTGCGTCGCTATCATCAGCGTCACGGGTTAGCTTCGGTGTGAGTGGTTGAAATAGCACGTCGATAAAGATGACAGACAAGTGGCTTATCCAATCATATGCAAGAATTTTTGATAAGGCCCAGCCTTTAGTAAAGGCAATTCCTATGGCGGTGTCCCAGATGTATGTGAGTGGAGGTAGGCGGAGCGACATGCGTCTGGCTTGTGTCAGGTTATACGAGAGCAGCAGTACCGCAGATCGTCGAGGAACCGAGATAGCGTGATGTGTAAACGGTCGTCAGAACCAAGCTCGGAGAAATACTTGTGATTGCCTATGATCTGTCTCTTTTGTGACAGGAGTTTGTGGAGTCATTGACTTCATTGTTTAACCAAAGAAATTACAATTAAAAATTATTTTTTCAGAGAATTCTCCAGAAAATTGGGTTTAAATAGCAACAATCCTTGTGACACTGGCATGGATACAGTAAGTAGAAGGTAGAGAAAGAACTCAGTCCTCTTTCTCCTGTGCTCCTGCTTTGATGAACTCAAATAAGCTGCAGCTGGAAGTCCTTTGCCTGTCCTCTTTGGCTGCTGGAGGAAGCACAAGACACAAACTCACACACACACCTTCCCAGTAGATAGGTCCAGTGGTCAATTGGGCAAGTTTTTTCTGTCATAGCATATTTTGTTTGCTAAAACCTCTCTGGCTTAACAGGGTTGTTCTCTTGCAATTTAGACATACTTCATTTAAAAATGCTCGCCAAGTGTAGGTAATTTGTCAGATCCTAAACTAATAAAATCTTAAACAAATCTTAGCCTATAAGAAATTGGTGCCATTCTAATGATGCCTTTTCTCTTAAAAAATTGTGTAATAAATAACTGAACTGAATACAATGAACCCCATTGATAGGAAAGAGAAACCAGTTTTTACACTTCTGGAAAAATCTCCACAGCTGCATCAAAAGTACTGCAAATATTAAATGTCAGTATTTCATTATAAAGATTAACAGAAAAGAAGACAACTCACATGACTCTGGAAAAAGTGGTGCTATGTTGTGCATGACCTCGTCATAGCTGTCTTTCTCAGAGAACATTCCATGTTTCACTGAGAATTTGCACAGACGATTTATATGTTGTCCCAGGTAACTGTGGGATACTGCCAGTCATTCTACTTCTCACATTGTGACTAGTGGGATATTCTTAACAGAACCAGGTCTGCTTTATTCCTTGACCCATAGTATATAGAATCAGGAACAAAATCATATTAGTTTAGTACGGGTTTGTGCGGTCCAACAGGTTTGTGTCCTTAACAACAAAAAAATAAAATAAAATTGTGAAAGGTGTTTTGTTTCATCATGCACTAGAGCCAAGCTGAATTTCTTGTTAAACCAGAATGGGCAGAAAATTTCCATATCCTTAACTGTAGAAAAAGTGTGTTGAAAAAACAACAACTTTTAAAGTACTGAATGAACATATTATAAGTTCTGCTGTAACTCACTACTACTATATTAATGATTCGGTTATTTGTTTTGTTTATATATGATCAAGACAGTAAATAACTAAATAAATGATTTTCTGTACAGAAGAAAAAGCATCCCAAAACACATATGGCATTATTTAATTATGCAATCCATGTTTCAAGAGGTTTTACAAATATTATTCACTAAAGGAAGTTTTTCCATCAGTTAGTTCCACCCCTTCATTCATTTAGTGTTGGACGTGGACGGGGGTGAGGAGGTTCCTATAAAAATTGAGATAGATAAGTTTCTTCCTCCTTTCAACCGACAAAAATTTTCAACGGTTGGAATTATAAATTTGGACAGCCCTATTAGAACCTGCCCTTATCATCCATTTCAGCCATTAAAGGTAAGCCAAAAAGTGAGACATCTGCACGATTCACCTTTGCAGATGTGTAGATGCCTTTCCTTCTTCTTACAACACAATAACACCATGCAGTAGATGATTATGTTTTTCTGCAATTTATATTGTTGGTGTAATAGAGTGGTTTGTTGCCCCTAGTGGTAGAAATGCAGATATACCTGTTCTAGGTATAGTTCTTAGTAGGCCAACTTATTAGCGTTAAGTTAGCAAGAAAGCTGTACTGAGTGGCTGTCTGTTTTCCCTGCGTTCCACCATTAAAAGACTTCGTCTCCACATTCCCTCTGCTAACTTCTTCCAACCCCAGAATATCACAACTGGCGACGAGGATTTTAAAGATTTCCACAGCGTGACAGTGGTGAGCCGGTCAAAGGACTTTGTACGGAAGTAAGGGAAACAACCGTATGATTTTTTTTTTTCGAAGCTACAAGATTTAGCATCGAGAAGCTAATATGGCTATGCATGTGGGTCGTGTGGTTGAATATGATGAATCTAAGGAGGATTTTGAGTCATATTTGGAGCGTTTGGAACAATGGATGTTGGCTAATGATGTTCCGGATGAGAAGATTGTTTGCACTTTTCTCTCTGTGATCGGAGCAGATACATATGGGCTGCTAAAGAATCTTGTGTCTCCGAAAGTACCGAGCACGATGGAGTATGCAGCGCTAACTGCAGTGTTACGAGCACACTATAAGCCAACACCAGTGGTGATAGCTGAGCGTTTTCGATTCCAAAAACGTAACCAAAAGGAGGGGGAACCAGTATCAGATTACGTTGTTGCCCTGAGGCAGTTATCAGCCACATGTAATTTTGGACAATATTTGGATGAGGCGCTGAGAGATCGTTTTGTCAGTGGGCTGCGCTCGGATGCTGCACAGCGCAAGCTACTGACAGAAAAAGATCTTACCTTTTCACGTGCGTGTGAGATTGCCGTGAACATGGAACTTGCTTCAAAAAATACTATGGAGTTTTCTGGACACCATGACACTCACCAAGTTAATGCACTGAAAAATGTTCCAACTTTTTCCAAGAGAGGATGGAAAGGACAGAACTCAAAAGAGGGACAGATCTCAAAAGAGGAAAAAAATAAAAATAAGAGCTGGATGGGGTCTAAAAAAGATACAGCAACAAAGCAGCCGTGCTATCGGTGTGGTGGAAAACATATGGCACGCGACTGCAGATTTAGGAATGAACAATGTCATGTTTGTGCAAAAATAGGACACATTGCTCGTGCTTGCAGGAATAAAAAAAGCAGACAACAAACTCAGTATGTGGAAACGGACACCGAGTCATCAAACAGAAATGATGAAGCTGAACTTTTTGGAGTTTATTCAGTGTACTCTGTCGCTTCCACTGAAAAAGGTTACACAGTTGATGTTTTACTGGGAGACAAAAACATCACCATGTTGCTGGACACAGGATCAGCAGTTTCAGTGATAAGTGACAAGTATTACCAGTCACATCTCACCCAGTTCCCTATAAAACCGGTTGGGTTAAAGTTGAAGTCTTACTCAGGCCAAAGCATCGCTGTTCGTGGATGTATAGTTGTACCTGTACAGTATGGAACACAAAAGAGTACTTTACCACTGATTATTGTTCAGGGAAACAGGCCATCCCTGATTGGACGAAACTGGTTAAAGAAACTACAGCTAAACTGGGAACAGATTTTTACAGTACACAAGGTACTAGTGCAAAAAGATGCAAAACCAGGATTACAGGAAGTGATCCTACGCCATCAGGCAGTGTTTTCAGAGGACCAAGGCTGCATTAAGGGATTTAAGGCCAAAATTCGTATTAAGCCAAACACTACACCAGTTTTCTGTAAAGCTCGACCGGTTCCTTATGCACTAAAGGAAGCGGTAGAAAAAGAGTTGGACAGATTGGAAAGGGTGAAAGTGATTTCAAAGGTCGAGAAAAGTGAGTGGGCATCTCCCATTGTTACGGTGCCCAAAACTGACAAAACCATTAGGATCTGTGGTGACTACAAGGTCAGCATAAATCAGTGCATTGAAGAGAAATGTTATCCACTGCCTAATGCTGAAGACCTTTTTGCTACTTTGGCAGGAGGAACATCATTCAGTAAACTTGACCTTTCTCATGCCTACCAGCAGCTGGAGTTAGATGAAGAGTCAGAGAAGTATCTGGTTATCAACACCCACAAAGGTCTGTACAAGTACAGTCGCCTCAGCTATGGCGTATCCAGTGCTCCTGCTCTTTTTCAGTCTGTGATGGATCAGATTTTCCAAGGGATGGATCATGTGACATGTTTTCTGGATGATATTCTCATCACTGCTTCATCGGAGAGGGAACATCTACAGAGGTTGGAAGAAGTTCTCACACGCCTGGAGAAGCATGGTGTGAGAGTTAAGCTTGCAAAGTGTCGTTTTCTTCAGAGCAGTGTGGAATATTTGGGACACAGGATTGACAAGGATGGACTGCATCCCATGGAGGAAAAGGTTGCAGCCATAACAAACGCACCAGAACCAACAAATGTCACTGAACTGAAGTCTTTTTAGGGTCTTCTAAATTACTACAGTCGATTTCTAAACAATCCATCTACCATCCTTCAGCCTCTCCACAACCTGTTGAGAAAAGATGAAACATGGATTTGGACTACAGCTTGTACACAAGCATTTGAAGATGCAAAAAGACTACTGCTGCAGAACAAAGTGTTGGTGCATTATAGCACACACCTGCCATTGAAATTAGCCTGTGATGCATCACCTTATGGGGTTGGTGCAGTCATTTCTCATATCTTGGAAAACGGAGAGGAAAGGCCAGTGGCATTTACATCAAGAACGTTAACCGATGCTGAGCGGAAGTATGCCCAAATAGAGAAAGAGGCTCTTGCTATCATTTTTGGAGTCAAGAAATTCCACAAATATCTGTACGGAAGGAAATTCACACTCATAACAGATCACAAGCCATTGTTGGCTATACTGGGACCAAAGTCAGCGGTGCCAACACTTGCTGCTTTGAGGATGCAACGCTGGGCTCTTATTCTAATGGCATATAGCTATGACATTGAATATAGAAGATCAGCTGACCATGCCAATGCGGATGCGTTGTCACGTTTACCGCGGAACTCACCAGACAACACTGCAGAAGAAGAAAGCATCTTCTACTTCTCTCATGTGGAAGAATTACCAGTATTAGCAAAAGACATTGAGAAAGCAACTATGAAAGATCCGCTTCTTAGCAGAGTATGGAGCTACACCATGAATGGGTGGCCAAATTATGTTCAGGATGAAACACTTAAACCATATTTCATTCGCAGACATGAACTGTCAGCAGAACAAGGATGTGTTCTTTGGGGACAACGTGTTGTCATTCCACCAAGTTACCGACAGAAGGTGCTGAAAGACCTGCATCATGAACATCCAGGCATATGTCGTATGAAAGCTCTCGCCCGCAGTTACCTGTGGTGGCCAGGGTGTGATGGTGACATACAAGAACTGGTCCAAAGCTGTCAAATCTGTCAAGCTGTGCAGAAGTTGCCAGGGGTTGCACCACTCCATCCGTGGAAGTGGCCAGAAAGAGCATGGCAACGGATTCACATTGATTTTGCTGAAAGGGACAAACAGTATTTCTTAGTGGTCATTGACAGTCATTCAAAATGGTTGGAAGTTTTCCCGATGACATCTGTCACATCACAGAATACCATTGAAATCTTGAGAAGGTTATTCTCTGCATATGGACTTCCAGAAGAACTTGTTTCAGACAATGGACCTCAGCTGGTGTCACAAGAATTCCGCCAGTTTTTGGAGTTAAATGGAATCCGTCACACAGCTGTTCCGGCATATCACCCTGCATCAAATGGAGCAGCAGAGAGGTCAGTACAAATCCTGAAACGATCTTTGATGAAAAATGTACTGGAGGCAGATGGGAAGGCCACATTGCCACTCAGTCATCGCTTGGCAAACTTCCTGATCATGTATCGCAGTACACCGCACACTGTGACAGGTTGCACACCAGCAGAGTTATTCCTGAAACGTCAGATCCGAACCCGTTTCAGTCTCCTCAAACCTGAACTTGCTCAACACATTAAACAGAAGCAGTTCAAGCAAAAGCGACATCATGATCGCAGAGCTCCATTCTTACGTGTTTTTTCTGAAGGAGAGACTGTTCGTGTCCGAAACTTCAGAGGAGGATTTGTGAAGTGGACTTGTGGAACAGTTCTGAAGAAGTTGGGAAGCGTCACTTATCGGATACAAGACGGACAGAGAACGCGCACCATACATGTTGACCACATGTTACCATGGAAACAAGCTGTGGAGAAATCTCCAGTTATGTTTTCCCCAGTGCTCGTAGAGGAACCTGAAGAGATCAGAGACTGTTTTGTGCCAGGAAGTCCGAGAGGAACACTAACAGAACCACCGTTACCTGCTGCATCACCTGGGCAGACAACAGAAGAACCTTCAGTATCAACCCCTAAAACAACCCAAAGCCCATCAGCGGAGCGCAGATACCCGGTGCGGCACAGAGTTCCTCCAAAGAGACTGAATCTTTGAAAATGTGTATTGTATGATTAGTTACTGCTAGTTGATTTTTGAAGTAATAAGGCAGTAAGTACAGTTAAATTGTTAAATTCTTAGTAAGGCAGTAGGAAATTTTATTTGCTGTTGTTATGCATCTTTCCCTACTATTTAGTTGCAGTAGAAATCTAAAAGGGGAGGAATGTAATAGAGTGGTTTGTTGCCCCTAGTGGTAGAAATGCAGATATACCTGTTCTAGGTATAGTTCTTAGTAGGCCAACTTATTAGCGTTAAGTTAGCAAGAAAGCTGTACTGAGTGGCTGTCTGTTTTCCCTGCGTTCCACCATTAAAAGACTTCGTCTCCACATTCCCTCTGCTAACTTCTTCCAACCCCAGAATATCACAGTTGGCTTCTGTTGTTGCAACACAAACAACTGAGTGGGTTTGTTTCCTTTTTAAAAAATTGCTTTCAGGTGTATTTACGTGTCTAAATCAGAAGTAAATTACAAAACAAATATTTACCAAGGTCACTAAAAACTTGGAGCACAGCAGTACCTTGGAGATTTAGATCTAATGTCAAGTCATTTAAGTAAAACCAGTTGGACAGCAACTGTGGGTCTCATGTTTTGAATAAATGCCAGAAGGGAAAAACACGCACAGAACCATGTTTAATACTTAATATACAGCTTTTCATTTCTGGAAAAAAAGTTTGGAAAAACATAAGTACACTACCATTGAATCTTTAGCTTTTATATGTCAGGACAAAAAAAATCTCTGTGTTGACATTTCATATGTCAGGCGAAGTAAATCCTCCCTGCAAATAGTTCAAAATGCTGCAGCTCGTCTTCTAACTGGTAAAAAAAAAAGCACGTTAATCAAGTTTTAAAAGCCCTCATTTAGCTGGCTCAGTTCTCAAGTTTTAAATGGTCTAATCCCTTCGTAGCTACAAGATCTGGTCAACCAGCCACTTTCTACTCGACATAACAAGATCAAAGATTAAAAACCCAGCGGTGACTGAGCATTCGCCGTACAGAGCATATCACACAATTTAACACCTAAGAGATCACAGTGTTGTGCCATTACACACTGTTTTAAAGGCATACTATGCAACATTTTTCAGTTAATTAATGTGTTCCATACCGTTTTGGATGAATAAATGAGTCATTTCAGGTCGAACAAAGGTTTTCTCGGCCGTCCTGGTGGTCTGTAGCGGAAATACCGTACTTGCAATTGCAGGAGCCCTCGGCTCGCACCCACAGGCTCAGAAGTCTGGTGCATCACGAGAGTCGGTCTTGCTTTACAGCGAGAACTGCTACACGCCCCCAGTGAAAGGCATGCTCGTTGCTAGCGCAGTGGCGATATTTGTGCAGTTATCATGGCGGAACCAGCGAGAAAACAGCGAAAGCCCATGTCGGAGCAGGCAAGAAAGAGGAAAAGGGCTCTGGACAGAGAGAGGAGTCGTACACGGGTGAACATCGGGCAAGCTTTTTCCAAATGGCGAGAGCTAAAAGATAAAGAAGGCTGCAAGGCTGACGCGGACCTCGCGTTTCTGCTGATGCGATTGTAAGTAACATTGGAATGGTTTCTCTCTCTCTCTGTGCATGTTCATACTTTCACTGTGTTAGTCATTGTTTGTACTGCCGTTCTTTCGATTTTTCGTTGCGTTCGCCTGTCTGCTAAGCTCAAAACAACCGCGCCTGGCTTGACGGAGAAACCAGGAGAACAGCTGAGCATCTTTACGACAGTGCACTTTTACTTTCGCCCTCTGAGGGGAGCCTCGCTGGAAAAATCAACCCCGGTTGCATAGTATACCTTTAAGATATCTAATGTTTAATGAATAACTCTCGGCCTGTTAGGTATTGTCCTGTGAATATTAGCCCAAACAGCTGATAATTAGAACAACAGTTGAAAGAGTGATTCGAGCGCTGGTGTTCTTTTAACAGCAAACTCCAGTCGGATCCTCCGCTCTACAGAGGAAGATGAGCGGGTTCTCCCGATGCTGCTACGAGGGCAGCGGGTGAAAGAGGTTGATAAACGTGGCCAGCAAGTCTTTATACAGTGAGCTCCTGCTGTGAAAGGCAGTCTCCTGTGTGCCTGTAAAAGTCTCATGTTTCATGTGACTTTCAACTCAGTCTGATTTATCCCACATGGCTTGATTGCACAACAACTGACTGTTTGGAGCAAGCGCAAAATCTTCTAGGGAATGCAGTGGTGGTTTATTAACTTGATAGCAGCATGTTGGGGTCCTGGGTGAGGCATAAGCTGGTTTGGTGGCAGTAGAGCCAAGTTTATCTATACATAGGGATGTCATTCACCTGGACAGCTTGTGAAAAATAATTAGAATAATACCAATAGTTTTCTGAAGGTGCTACATTGTCACACCTACAGGCCTGGCAGGGCTCCAAACAAGTCAATATACCGCCCTTGGCAGTTCAGCTGCAGTTTGCATCCAGTTTAGTCATTGCTCTTGTTTTCTTTTTTCTTTTTTTTCTCCTAGTGTCCTGTCTAGCAATGTGGCAATAGGAATTGATGTCTCAATGCCAGATAGAGCTCGGCAGATTTTACTTTCACAAGTGGAGCGAACAGCTTTCGCTATAGTGCTCCGCTTGATTTATGCATGTAAATAGCTTTATTGTGATTCCTGCAGGGAGAATTTCAAATTATATGGACACTACAATGGGGGAGTAAAGGAAGAACAAGAAGAGGAAAAAAAAGAAACAGAAGAGGTGAAAGAAAGAAGAGATAAAAGGGAGAGAGTGATAAAACGTTCTCCATCCGCTCCATCACCTGGAAAGAGAGATGCAAAAAGAACAGCACAACCAACAGACATAAAGCAACAGATACAATCGAATAACACCTAGATGCCATTGCTAAATCATATGTACTATTATTTAAGCTGACATGTGTAAAGTGAAACCTGAAAAAAGAAAGTGAAAGAACATAAATAAATAAATAAATAAATTACAGGCTTTCTGTATATAAGTGAACACTTAATACCTGGAACCCTGCCCCTGTGGGAGTTTGTGAGAGTGCACTAGTTTAGGTGAAAATTATCCAGAAGGAAATAGCTCGATAGTGGTTGTGGAGAACCAAAGGCCCGCCTTCCCCGAGCACAGAGGCAGGAGTCAGGGGACTCATAACCCCGGACTCCCAAAGGGGCCCCCAAAGCAGGGCACCCAGGAGGGGCCGACACAGGATATCTGCAACCCCCCCCCCCCCCCAAGGAAAGACGAGAGATGACCCTGAGGAAATCCCCCAGCCACCGCAATGCCGACGCTTCGCCGGCAGCCAGCCGCGTTGAAGTGGTCCTGGCTATGGGCCCTGAGGGCCAGAGGCCGCCCCCCCGTGGGGCCAGGCCCCGCGAAGCAGCCGCCGGGAATTGGCCGGCACACACCCGGGAACCCGCCCCAAATCCGAGGCCCACCAATGCGCCAGAGGGCCAAGGCGCCTGCCAGCGCAGCGGAGGAGGGCAGGACGTAGGGGGATGGGCTCCGCACCTAGCGGAGACTTGAGATGTTCTTGGGAGAGGGAGCGGGAGAGGGAGAATGAAAACTCATTCACACCATCCCTCCCTAGTGCCCCACTCACCACACACAGATTTACAATAATAAAAAAAAGGACGCTGTACACACATTCCCACATAACACTCGCATCCAACACTCACAAGAGGGGGGGGGGGTCACCCCAATTCAACTATACAACTACTTGCGCCCGACCCTGCCCCCGGACCAGACGCCCCCCGGACCAGGCCCCCCAAAGAGGGGGGGCCAACACGACCAGTACGGGCCACCCAGCCAGAACCCCCCTCACCCCCTAAATACCTAATAAACCCCCTCCCTCTTCTTGCAAGCAAGAGCTTTCAAGAAGAATAAAGTCACTGTAGAGAACTACCAACACTTCCCATACCAAAATGTAAAACACAGCACACAAGACCCCCAGCTGTGTGAAGCTCCCACACCTCCAAATTGTGCCCAAGCTCAGCTGTGCTTGTTGCTGGGACACTGAGGGAATCTGATAGTTTCGACAGTACACCTGTCAGAGTGTCAAAGACAACGGCATGCTATTTTACAAGATTTGAAAAACGAATAGGTAGAGAAGCAGCGGAGGATTGGATTTTTAACCTCCTAAAATAGACTCTTAAACTCAAGTTCAGTAATATATATATATATATATATATATATATATATATATATATATATATATATATATATATATATATATTTTTTTTTTTTTTTTAAGTCTCCCTAAGCGCACAATTCCAAAACTATTTTCACTGGTGCTTCAATCCCTAATTTACCCATGTTATTTAGTAGAATAAGTCATTATTCTAATCTTGCGGTTTTATCCATTTAGGTCCTTAACCTTTGTGGTACTTTATTAATGTCTGCTGGAGTGGCAGATTTTACAGGCGTCCTAATTATTTGGTTTTTATTTGCACCTCTACCTACTTCAAGATACCCAGTAAGTGCGATGTTCGCAATTTCTCCATCACTTCAACAGGTAGCTTAAAGGTTCAGGTTTATTCTGCTTATATTGAAAAATGTATCTGCTCACTCGTTCATTCATTGATTGGTTTATCAAATTAACTGTTGGTGTAATGCCTACTTCAACTTTTTCGCCCACTAGTTTTCTCTTGTTCATAATTATCGCTCATTGATGTAAATTTACTTTTCCCATATCGTCTTAATTGCATACATTTTTCTTTAACGCTTAAAACGGCCCCCCTATGTATCCCACTTGTTGTTTTAATTACCAATATTCATACGTTGTCAAACCTGGTTATGTTTGGCATAATTTATTAAGTTGCTCTATGCTTTCATCACGTAAATTAACATTTTGGTGCAAAATGATTTTCTTTTAGCGGTGTCCCCTATTTCTTTTCATGCATGTTATATTTTACGAAAGCTTATTGTATCTTAAAGGTGCCTCCTTGAATCTTATTCAAACCCCTTGTGGGATTAATAATTAATATATATATATATACATACAGAGAGAGAGAGAGAGAGAGAGAGAGAGAGAGAGAGATTAGATGATTTCAATAAAAACCTTGTTAGGAAAGTAAAAGAAAATCCCTCATATTAGGAGCGCTAATACTCATTTTGATTGGGCCAGAACCTCTCTCCTGAATGCGTTTGACCTTCTTATAGCTCACTAATAACAGCTCGGACTTAAAACTATTAACATCCTAGGGATTTAATAATAGTAATCTTGATTTGTTTTAATTTGAACGTTTTCTCCTATGCTCATCCACCAATGTATTTTGCTAATGTGTGTTTTGTTTTTTAATTGTGTACAGGAAAACCTGAAGTGAAATGCAGAAGGGGCCATTACCATTTTGTCTGTTTGTATCTTGAAGTCCCACAGGATCTTAGCTCTGTCATTCTCCACCACCTTGGGAGGTGATTCCCATTTTGACCTGGGGGTCTCTAGTTGGTTTTCTGAACAGATGTTTCTGTACGCTATACTAGCCACCTGGTCATGGCGTTCTATGTATTCCTTCCCTGCTAGTAGAAGAAGATGGTATGTTTACCCGTTGTGCACAGAAAGAAATGAGGACGTGAAGGTGGGGAAAACAGCCTGTCTATGAAGTCCATATGGATCTTTTTTTTTAATAAAAGATTAAAAAATGTTGCTGTATTAAATAAAAACTGAATGCTTTACATAAAGTGGCTAGTGGTTTTAGACTTTATTTATGCTGCAGGTAACAGAAACCAGATTCTGGAAACAGAAACCAGAATCTGTATTTGTACCCACAGGCTTGACCAATAAACTCACCCTTGAAAGGCTGCCAGTATCGGCGAGGGCTATTATGAATCCCCCCATTTTGAATGAGGCACGGGCCAGGGACAGCATGATTGTGTCACTTTTGGTGCTCGCACCCAGTGTTGTAAAAAGTACTGAAATCTCTGAGTCAAGTAAAAGTATAGGTACCTCTCCAAAATATGACTTTGGTAAAAGTCCAAGTCACTGACTGAAATGTTACTTGAGTAAAAGTCTTAAAGTATCTGAAATGTCTTGTACTTAAGTATGAAAATTACTGTAAAAATAGATGTACTCAAGTAATGTAATAAAAAAGTAAAACAAAGCAAATGCAGTTTGAATGAAATTTTTTTAGATTTTGGTAAACTTTGAAAGTCAAATTCCCTTAGAATAATTTAAACAACCAAGTGCAGGAGAAATTTAGACCAAGTTTAGACAGAAAATACAACTTTTTGTAAGCTTTCAGTTTTCCTTCTTCAAGTAAGGTCAGTGCTATACATTTCGAAATTGTACACAACCAAGTGCGGGCAAAATTTAGACTAGGGGTTGTATACTAAGAACATGGTTAAGTGATAAAAAAACAGGCTTAGTTAACCTACAAGAAGTGGTAAACCTGCTAGTAGATACACCTGCAGGCCGGCCAGACGACAGCTTTGCTAGGACAATACAGTCTTTTTGGCCCCCCCCCTCTACACCTGCCGCCACCACACACACACACACACACACACACACACACACACACACACAAAAAAAAATAAAAAATTCAACTTAACTGTATACTTCATTCCCGGGAAATCTCTGCAATTTATATTGGATATTTTCAACCCATCTATTGAATTCAGTGCACTAGTTGATTTTTTCTTCATAAGAGAACAAGAAGCGCTGCAGCCAAAATATGGCTTTTTTTTACCTGCTGTATATCAGCCAGTCCCTAACAAATTTTTCCCTTTCATTGCAGGAGGTAATTCTCTGCCCTCTGAATTCGCTGGCGGTTCATTTGCCATCTCTGAGAAAGGCTTCCTTTTTGCCATTAAACGCATAACATTCATTCAATCAGAATCATTTTTGTTGGCCATAACGCGGTGTTACGGCCCCTGGCCTCTTGAGACTGTGGACTTCCTGATTGGCTGCCGAAGAGCTGCGACCTTATTGGACCAGCAGAGGATTGCCATGCCAATCAGACCGCTGATGAGGCCCACCTGCACCATTTACTCTGACTCTTGGGCCGTTTCTCAATATGCGTTCTTGAGCGTTCTCGTGTACTCGTGTACTCGTGACACGTCATCAGCCTCAGCCCGAGCACTGTTCCAATGCTGAGAACGCCAAATCGAGAACGCGCCGAATTCCCCGGATGTTGTTCTCGCCCGCCCTCTTTATCGAGCATGCATCAGAGCAGACTTGTGCGTTCTTCAGACTGACCGCTTGCCCAGAATGCACCGCGGCCGCAGCTTGACTCGAGACAGCGCAAACAGAGCTCACAGCGGTAAGTTAAAAATTCCCTTTTCTGCTGCTGTTGTTCTTCAAAAGTACCTTTTCAGATCGTTTGAGGCGAGAACATTATACTTTTAAGCTTCCCTATGTGTCCTGTTTACAGAGTTAGTGCGTAATTAAAAAAAGTAGTGTGCATAATATCGCTGGTTATGATTTATTTGTTTTGTGTTTATCTGACTGACATGTGTTGCTTTATTAACTCAATACTTGCTGGAATAAATTGTAATTGTCTCCCTTGGACGGCAGCAGCATATAAAATAAATAAATAAATACATTCTACAAATGTTTTTCCTATCTAGGTGAGTTTATTCTGAGTCAGGACACGGATAATTGAGAGGAGAAAGAGGGAAAGAAAATAATAGTAATAATAGTATATGAAAAACCAGACATTTATTTTATACAAATGCTTAATCTTTGGAAAAGAATGAAGGTGTAATATATTCAACAAATTATTAACAGTTACTAACATGGTTTAAAACAAAGAAATAACTCATTAAGATCTTATACAAATAGACAATGCCTATAAACTTACAATTAAAAATAGTTGGAATAGAAATTAATTTATGCATTATTTTATGTATTTTTCCAGGTGGTGAAAAAAAAAGAAATGAAGCAGCATGTGAACATGACTCCAACTGATCTACATTAGGTCAGGTGTAGTCATGTTCACTTAAACATGCAGCCAGCTGGAGCCGCTGGATGGTCATCCTCCTCTGGATCAACCTCCTCCTCCTCCACGTCAAGCTGGTCCCCTGCCTCTATACTAATATTGTGAAGGATGCAGCAGGCGGCGATTACTTTTGGGGCAAACGTCGGCCAGCCAGCAGAGGGTCACCAGCACCTCTATCTCCTGTGGCCATCCATGGACCTTCTGGATGGGCAGCAGCTGAAGGAGGAGGACGATGGTGGCCCTGTTTAGCCTGAAGGCTGGTTTCAGGTCCCCTTCATTAAAAAATATTTGGAGGATCGGCACAGAAGTGTTTATCCTCACATATTTTGTTTCTGTTTCTTCCTGTAAATAAAAAATGCCAAATGTTACCATCATTGTTTTTTGTCACGTTTTCTATGCATAAAACTATACCTGTTTAACATGCAGATTATTATAGTTCTCAAGAAAGAAAAGATAAAATGTATAGTGTTGTAAAACTAGTCAAGTATAGTAAATGTAACAAATGGCTTCCCTTCTCTGGTCCCTTCCCTTCCACAAAGAAATTCCCGCTATTGCTGGTTTTATACCCACAGTTCTGTAATTATTTTAGATATTTTTTATACTTTTTAGAAATTAATTTAAATAAAAAACGTTTTCAATAAGATATGATGGTGTAGTGTATAAATAGTTTTGAACGTTAAAGGAATGCTCAAGCGCTGTGGGTGTGATGACGTCACGAGTATACTTCTGTTCCAATGCACAATACGTGCTGCGTGCTCGCATTCTCGTCAAGTCCGATCTTCCTGTGTTCTTACCGAGAACAGACTTGACGAGAACGCGAGTATGGACTCGCGTTCTCGTGAATTGAGAAACGGCCTTGGACTCATTCCTTCAGGGGGAAGATGGCTAGTAGGAAGCTGCTTGTGAAGTTGCCTCCCCCCCCCTCTGGTGCTTGCTGTTGCATTGGGTTGTATAAACCAGTTGTGCTTGCTTTGTTTGTTAAGCTGTTTTGCTTTGGTTGAAGCTTGACTTTGTAGTGGCTCATAGCTCATGTTTGGGAGGTTATGAGGCTCTCTTTGTGTGTACTTTTATTTTCTCTATTAGTCCTCTTGGGTGGTTTGAGTTATCTTTAACCTGACCCGTTGAACCTTATGTATTTTCTTTTGTATTCAAACATCCCTGAAATCATTAGCCCTTTTCTTTGGGTCTATTAATTGAGTTAAGAGTATTGTGTTTTGGTTATTGTAAAACCCTTTTTTGTTGTAAATAAACCCTTTCACATGCCACCCCACTTCTCTGGACACATTTTTATGTTACCTCCTCTGAATCCCTAGACAGAGGAGGCGTAACATGTGGGATCATTGAAATTAACGCTGTGATCCATCTCTGATGGATAGTCAGTATCCCTGACTATGCTCAGACGATCCGATCGGGCAGTAAGCCCCTCCACCTGCGCTGTCTCTGTTATCGCTAGGGATGGTTCTCTCTGTCTCCACCTCAAACACACGCTGCGTCCCACCCAGCTCCCCGCCTCAGCTGGCTCTCCTGCTCCGCTCTGTCTTTCAGATTGTACCTGGACCTCTGCCATCTCTCTGTTTTCTGCTCTTTTGGCGCCAAGCTTAAGTATTTCTGTAAAAGAAAAGGTGTTTTCCCCCTTACACTAGCTAGCGGATGCTATACTTTAAAATCATTGCTTCTTACCTGGCTCTGGATGGGCATCATTCATCTGCATTTCTGTCCCTAGACCTGCTCCTGACTCATCCTCAGTTTTTTTTTTAAAAATATTTACTAATAGAATCCCTCAAGCCTTTGGTGTCATCTTCTCTTTTTCTCTTTTCTGTGCACCAGTGATTCTTAGTTTGCAGTGGAACGAACTTTCAAAGTTGCAGCAAGCCGTTGTCCTAATGGTCAAACCATTTTATGTTGGGGTGAGGGGAGTTCTAATAGCCCCTTATTTAAAGAAAACATATACATATACCTAATGCAGAAAAAAAAAATATATATAGTTACTCTAATATTAAATACTTTTCACACAAACATTTTCAGAAAAATTACTTCTCCCTGTATTTTAATGGTCAGTCCTAGGCCTGGAACAATTGACCCGTTTGTTCCCCCCTGTCAGCGGGCGTGCCTGCAGGTATCATTTTGTTATGAAAATTAGGTCTCTGCTATTAGATGCTTTACCACAAGGTTAATTTAATCTGCTTTACTACTAAACCAGCTTCTTATCCTGTTGGTGGTGATGAACAAGCCCAGGCAAATCCCGACTTTGTTGCAGTCAAAACACTTGCATGCGGGCGTCTCTCTCTCTCTTTCTCAGTAGCTCTCGTCATGACAGACACGGATTGGTTTCTGTTTAACTGGCATTTATTTTGTCTTTTCTCTCATGTCGTTCAACATGACACTCTATTTACGCCATTTATGACGTTCATACTTTCATGCCGTGAGAACTGTACAAACACAAATATATAAATCAGCTCAAACAAAGAGTGTACAAGTACAAATAAGTGCTAAATGCTGTGCTGCATAAGTATAAACAAATGCATCACTAAAACAAATAATAATACCTCATTAGCCGCTTGTCATAAAGAGAGGTTCTTGACATGCTTGGATCAGGCTTCGCAATCTAGTTTCATAGTGTACCACTATGGTAAAATTAGTGGTGCACTAATTTTACCATAGTGGTACACTGTGGCTGAAACATAACAGCGCCGATAAGAATAAACTTGTATAACACGCACATGAATTTACTCATTTAAAGTTTTTACCTAAACTATTTAACAACATAAATTATGAATTATGAATTTTAATATGAATTCAACAGCTCTCTCTCTCAACTAAACCAAACATTAAAAAAATGTATTGGAGTGTGCAATTAAATTCGAAAATATAGTGAGGTGAAAGTAAAAGTTATCAAAAAATTTTATACTCCAGAAAAGTATAAAGTACTCCAAAATATACTTAAGTACAGTAGTGAAGTATTTTTACTTTGTTACTATACAACACTGCGCAAGATCGTAGGTCACATGTTGTCATAGTCGCCATCTTTGAAAAGGGCAAAGTAACACTAGGCTGTCAGCTTAGTTTGTTGTGGAATATAAGAGGTCTTCCATCTAGCAGGTCTGTTTTCCCAAAGCTGCAACGTCAAAGTGCCAACGCCATGAATGTGATGTTTAAACAACTGAGTTGAACTAAGAATTGCTACCTCTTAATTAATCCATTTTGACTTTTTTTGATTTTCATTTATTTTATTTAGCATTTTTATTGTTAGTAGCGAGTAGTGTTTACTAGCTTTATTGAATTAGAATAATTATTGTAACAGGGAATTGTTTTGTGTTTAATAAATAATAACATGTGGAATAGTAATTGTTTGTGTTTATTTTGATCCAGAAGTTAGATGGTTTCTAAGAGTACAGAATTACCTGTTTTTGAGTTAACTGAAATCAACTGAGACATTTTCATTGGTTTGTGATAACAAAGCAAGGGTTAAACTCCAATTGCAGTTATAATTTGTGTTATCAGCGTTTGCTGGATAAGTCTGATTGGTGTTGACCGATCAGATCACACTTTTCCCAGTATAAATAAGTTAATAAGAGCTAATTAATAAAGGCATTGTTAGTGTTAGTCATTACAAGCTTGTAGCCCTTGGATCGCAACCATTTTAATTACATTTGTTATAGCTGCCATTTGAGTTTGAATGATCTATTATTAAAATTATAATAGCAAATTATAATTGATAATAATACTCATAATCAAACAGGTTTCTGGCACAACGATAAACATCAACCCTTTTACAATGCTTAACAGACAGAGAGTTATTTAATAAAGATTAAGTAACTTTAAACAGTGTATAATTGTACACTGCATTAATATTGAATATTAATGTCAATTTAAAGGTAATCGGGATAACTTTATGCTTTAACCGATTTAGCAACCGATCGCTACAGCGACCCCTAGCGCCCGAAGGAAAATCGCATTAATAAGATCGGCTGTTCATAAGGTTTAAATGATTTTACTGAGCAAATCAGTCTTTAGAATGTTATTTACTTAAAATAATTTTCTGGTTAACTTGTTATTTGCATTGTGAATGGGTTGAAACACGTCAAATGTTGTTCTGAATCAGATAAGCTAATTTAACCTCAATTCACACTGTTTAAGATGAACCTTGTTTCTTTAACTTAAACGAAATATTATTTCATTAAATAATGTTTTGTTTAACTCAGGATTTACATTGTGAATGGATTGAAAACATTCCAAAGGTTTTTCTAAATTAGTTAAGATAATTTAACTCCATTCCATGCTTTGAATCAGATCTGCAGTGAACAGGATTCACTGAATTATTCTGATTATGACAAACCACTTTTGTTGTGTCTTTTGTTTGTTTGTTTTGCATTTAAATAGTTCCTTAGCTTAGCTTTTTTTTTATCTTTATTTTGCTTAGTAGTTTAGTTAAGTTTCACTAGCCTAGTAGAAAGGATTTGTTAATCGAAATATAGTGTTAATTCAGATAAACAGTATTATATAGTGATGTTTTCTGGATGTTAATTTTCTTTCTGTTAATAAATTTTGGAACTTGAAAGAAGTTGTCACTCCTTCATTCTATGTGTGTGCAGGGTTTGCTGTTAAAAGATCGCTAGGGCTCGAATTCATCCCTTTCAACCATTGTCTTGATATCACCTTAACAGTTGATTATCACCAGACAATACTTAACAGAGTTATTTAATAAAGATTAAGTAACTTTAAACAGTGCATAATTGCACAACAGTACAATGTAACATGACACATGGCCCGAAATTAAATCAAATTAGACTTGTCTAGTTCAATGGATTCTTATGGTCCAGCTATATCTTACAAAGCATAAATTTGGGGTCAGATGTTTTGGGTATCCTTCCACAAGCTTTTCACAATAGTTTGTTTGATTTTTTTTAGCTCAGCCCTGCAGTAGTACTTGTGTATCCAATCCACAAGTGCTTGTGTTTTCCTTTCTGTGGGTATTTTTGATAATTTCCTTGTTGTTTATGTTCTATGTGGTCTTGCCAAACTTAGTTCTTTCTCTTGTGCCCATTAGTGTCAAAAAGAGCTTGCCATACTAGTTAATTCCTTTAGGTTTAGTTATTTATTTCTTAATTTGTTGAGTTATTTTCCTGTGTATTCTGTTTATTCTCTCAGGTCAGTATAAAGGATGCTTAACGCACTTACATTTATGTTCCGCACGGAAATGAGACATGCAGACACATTAAGATATTTCAAGTCAGTTAAACTTGCAAATGAAAGTTCAGCTGCCTTAAGGACGCATGCTAACTCAACTAGTGTTTTATCGTTGTTTCAACTTAGAAATTAAAGTTTAAAAATTGTATTGTTGTTGTTGTCTTAATGTTGTTCTTTAAGTTGTCAAAGTAGATTTAACTTCTTATCACTTGCTGTCTCATCTTGATGCTTTGAGTTAAATCAAAGATTATTATACATTATGAATACACTTTTTAACTCTTGTTTCAGCCTAATATTGTATGTCAAAACAATAAAATCTTAAACATCATCAATATAATACACTTTCTTTACCTAGTTGAACAAACAGACATTTCTACACAGTTGTACCTGTTTGATTTAACTAATTGTTTTGAGTTGAAATAACGTACTATATGAAATACAACGTTCGATTTCAAGTTAAAAAATTAGTTTTAACTTAGATGATACTCGACAGAAAACACTGAATGCTTGCATTTATCTAAAATGTATTAATAAATGGCTTGTATTTGTATAGTGCTTTATCAACCCAAAGCACTACAGTTACTCATTCACCCACAGGAAAACTACATAGTAGCCACAGCTGCCCTGATGCAGACTGACAGAAGCGAGGCTGTTATACATCGGCACCACCGGGCCCTCTGACCGCTGCCAGCAGGCAATACGGATGAAGAGTCTTTCCCAAGGACACGACTGAGATGGCTGGAGCAGGGGAGTGTCCTTGTTTACATAAACTTAAAGGAACAATAAGTAATAATTACACCTAAGACCTGATTTTTAAATACTCCAAATAATGGACCGCTAAATTGCGTAGCCTGAAAAAGAACTGTCAGAGCAAATTAATTTAAAAATGTATATAAATTAGGGCTGACAGTTTTAACGCGTAAAACCACAACGCCAACATTTTTTTGTCGCCGTTAATTGCGCGTCAAAACACACACACCGTTCCCTAATGTTTTTCCCCGCCGCGCTCTCCGGACTGAGGTTTCTTTTACCCTCGGCGCCTTCCGTAGTTTCAAGAGCGCTAGAGAACTGTAGCAAAAAACAGACCCACGCTCACTGTTGAACAGGCTGTTCATTTCATGCGACTTTGGGCTTGTTTTTTTCTAAAGGCGCTTGTAAATTTTACAAGTCACGGGTTGCGGTTTTTTTGGGCACGTTTCTGAAAGTGAAATCGCTTATTTGGGCTCTAAAATAAGTGACGAAACAGCGGTTATTAAGAGACCTGCCTCCACTAGACAGTTTGTATCCAGCTGAAATATCCCTCCGCCATAGGAGCCGACGGTAGTAAAGGCAGACAGAGCAACGTATTTTCTGCAGTTTACTGTGCAATAACCGGTGATAACTGTTCTGAAGATACATTTTTAACGTTGCCAAACGAAGGACCTGGAGTTACTAAACAGTTGCTAAACTATTAATGCCTAATACCATGTCTATCTTTGTTTAAGAGGCAAAAAAATATATCGGCATGGTATTTATTTACAAATTGTGTAAACATCAGGGCGTCATGATTAGTCATTTAGCCATCATAGTCCAGAGTTTAACATTTGGCACTAGGATGTCTTCATTCCAATTCTCAAAAGTGCTTGAAAAATAACAAAATAGAAATATTTTTTGTACAAGCATGTATTTTATTAGTGTCATTTATTGCAAATTGCATATTAAAATGCCCAAACAGGCTATTACACTTTCAGAAATAAAAGGATAAAACATACAATTAATTTGCAATCAATCTCGAGTTACCTATCGACATTATGTGATTAATCGAGGAAATTATCCCCCCCCCTGTTTTTTTTTTGCAAATCGCACATTGTTTCTCAGGGAATTTTTGTTTTCACATCCATGCAAATTGCACAATTCTTTACCTTGGAGATTACAATTTTTGCTAATGAGTATTTACACACCTTTAACTTCTATGGGATTGTTTGTCAAATACATGCATTCAGTTGTACAAGAATCACATCATCTGTAAAGCAACTGTTTTTTTTACTTGAGCATAAATTAACTTGAAATTTTCAATCTTACTAATGACTATTTGCACACTTTTCAACCTCTCAGGGAGTCGATGTCGGATACATTTGTGCAAGTGCACAATAATTTACATAGTCTGTAAACTGACAGGTATTTGTCTTTTATGACTTGAACATTTGTCATGTTTAGGGGTTAGGTTGTGGTAGGACCCAAACGCAGAAAGACCAGGGCAGGGAACGGTTATGGGTGAGTTTAATATAAAAGATCCAAAAACACCGGAGAACTCAGCAGCGCAACACAAAACGTAGACCTGGGAGTCAGAGGTAGAAGCGATGACGCATGGTGAGTAGTGAAAGCAGTAGTGGTGAAAGCAGTAGAAACCAGCAGAGAGTGGACAAATGAGAGGAGCTTAAATACAGGGAGAAAGGGAGCTGGAACAAAGGCAGGGGTAGATTGGTAAATGGGACACAGGTGTGGAGAAGGAGCTGGGAGAGAAACCGAGGAGAGAACTAGTGGCAACAGGGGGCGAGAGAGAGCAACAAGAAAAGACACACTGTAAATAAATAAATACATACAAAACCCCAGAAATGAGTAACGGTAACCTCTGACAATATTCAAACATTTAAATCTTTATATCAGTTGCTAAGGACCATTAGCATGTTTTCAGCTTCTCAGGATGTGTTGTCTGTGCATGCAACTATTTGAACATTGTTGTGTTTTTGTGTTGTTATCTGTGAATTTGTGTAAATCTGAGCCCGTGTCTCACCAGAATTTCATAATTGTGACATGATGACAATAAAGATCCTTGATACTTGGGTGTTTTTAAAGGTTAAAAAAAGTGGATTTTGCATGACATGTCCCCTTGATTGAAAGACAATATTTATATGTGTGAAGTAATGTCTGTGTGTGTCTAAATTTTTATGCCTGCATTTGTCTATATATGTGTGTGTCAGTCACAATATATATCTATATGAATATTTATGTCTGTGTGTCTATACGTGCAATATAATTGGTATGTCTATAAATGTATATAAATTGTCAATGATTGTGTGCATCTGAGTGTGTGTGTGTGGTTGTGGGGGGGGGGGGGGTTATAATAATTGTACATACGGCCAAAAGCCTAAAATGGCATACGGCAAAAAATAAAAAAAAATAAAAATTCATATTTATGAATCCATATTTATTTGCTGGTGTGCATGCACACCAGCAAGCAATTTTGGCTTTATGAATCACATCTCTCACCCTCTCTAACCCTACCCCTACCCCTACGCCACCAGCAGGCTCTAATTGTTACTTTTAAATACATAAATTATGATTATGACTAATTCCATGACTACACTTTTTAAAATCATAATTTATGTATTTAACAGTAACACTTAGGTATGGGGGGCCGTTTAGGACAGAAACTATTTTTCCTCTCACATACACCTATAAAACCATGCACACACCTCAAAAGACACACACACACACTCAAAAAGACAGTTTTTTCCTCTCATACATAGTGCACATAGTGGTATTTCTGATTTAGTTAAAGCAGTTCTGTCAAAAGGACATGGCCAAAATTTAAGCAATGTACTCGGGGACTCTTGTGGAAAGATACCTAGTTCGATTCTAGTTATATAATATAAAAAGTTATTAATAAAGGATACTACTACATTTACTATATTAGAAAAGGAAAAAGCACAATATTACTTTACCTGTATTTCCTGTTGACACCGCTGAGCTTCGGCCAGCTGCTCCAGTACGAAACAAAGATGTTAATTCTGTCTCAACAGAATCAGTATGGGCCACTGGAGGAGCTCTTTCTTTTAAGGCATTGGTCACACTGTTTGTTGCATCTGGTGATGATAAAATGCTATTTAAAATTGCGGCTGCTTGACCTATTCTCTCCTTACTTACACTGCCGTTAGCCATGCTCCGGCTTCTTCTCGGAAGCTCATTGTTGTTGGCTCAGCAGGTAATTGGCTGACCTGCTGCCCCCTACTGGCCAATCCATATATAACTAATATTGCACAATTTGGGTTCCACGCATGCGCCAGCCAATCTTTAAAATATGCCCCGCCTCTTCCGTGACAGGTTTAACTCTCACACACAACTACAGGCCTCTCATTCAGTCTACTACTATTTCAGTCACACACACAAATGCACACAGACACACAGACACACAAACATATGTATAGCCTCTTATTCAGTCTAGTATTAGTTCACACACACACACACACACACACACACACACACACACACACACACACACACACACACACACACGTGTATATATATATATATATATATATATATATATATATATATATATATATATATATCTCCTCTCACACAGTCAAATATCATTTAAACATGTGCACACAAACATGTATAGCCTCTCATTCAGTCTAGTATTAGTTCACACGCACGCACACACACACACACACACACACACACACACATACCTTCTCAGACACAGACTACTATTAGTTAAACGCACACACACATGTATATCCTCTCACACAGTCTAATATCAGTTAAACACGCACAGACAAACATGTATAGCCTCTCATTCAGTCTAGTATTAGTGCACACGTATACACACATATACACACGCACACATATGTATACACTCTCATTCAGTGTAGTACCAGATCACACACACACATAAAACATATATTCAATTTTAGTTTTGTGAGTGTGTGTGACTGCGGTACTGTGGTGTGTGCATGTCGTAGTAGTGTGTATGAGAGGAAAAAACTGTTTTTTTGAGTGTGTGTGTGTGTCTTTTGAGGTGTGTGCATGGTTTTATTGGTGTATGTGAGAGGAAAAATAGTTTCTGTCCTAAACGGCCCCCCATACTTAGAGCATGCTGGCTGCACAGGGGGAGCACTCGCTGCCCAACATATGGAGCCCTCAGTCCTCGGCTTGGCTGACCCAGGTTCAGTTCCGGTCTGCTGTCCTTTGTCTTCCCCCTCTTTCTGTCAGCCCCTCTTCCTGGCAGCGTTCAACAATAAGGGCCACTAGTGTAACAAAAAAATATTATAAAAATTGCTGTTAAATATACATTGAAAATGTAAACAAGCCATCCACAGTGTATAATGTAAAATATACAAGTGGTTCTGTAAATTGGTTTACATTTTCACTGTACAAAATACAGGTGGGTTGGTAAACTGGTTTACATTTTTACTGAAATATTCTGGTAACCACAGCTGCCACAGTTTTTCAGTAAAAACAAAGGATTTTTTTCACACTTTACTGTATTATATATAAAATGACCCATTCACATCTACCCAAATTGTCGCATTTCTTCCGGCAGCAGCGCACAGAAACAACCATCTCTTCACAAAAGCCTTCCACTTCACCCAAATAATGAGCCACTGCTGAAAGTCTTAAAGTCTGCTAACATATGGAGAACAGCCAGAACAAGACATGCAACTCTTTATAGACGAGGTAAATAAAAAAACATTGTCCAGGGCAGACAGACTAGAAACATTAAATGCTGAACAATGCTACATGCTAAGCAAACAGTACAACACGGATATTTTTAGAGCAACATAAAAGAGTCAGTAAAGCTCCTGTATCTGCATCAGTAAAGTTGTAAACCTTCTTGACAACATAAGCTAATGCTACCTTTTATCAGCTTAATGGACATTGTACAACCCACTGACCGGGTCCTGCAGTTCTGAGCTACCCCTCCGAGTTGCACTGCCGGGTAGTTAAGTAAATGAATACTGAAGCAACTGAAAGACAAACGGTGTAAGATCCTAAACTACTAAAATCTGAAATAAATTCTTGAAATATACAAAACATTCTGTCATTCTAAGGATGCCTTTTTTTCCCCAAAAATTAGATAATATATAACAGTGAACTGAATATTATTACCCCCATTGATATAAAAGAGAAAACCAGTTGTTCAAGTTCTGGAAGAACAGCACACACATCAAAAGTGCTGCAGATACTATTTGTCAGTATGCCAATATAAAGTTAAACAGAAAAGAAGACAGGTTGCTTGACTCTTTGCAAAAACGAGTACTGTGTTGTATTTCACCTTCATAGCTGATGAAGCTCACAGCAGCGCATATCTTTCTTTATCTACATGTCTCACTGAGAATTTGCAATGGAAATTTACATAGACTCAGGTAACCGTCGGATTCTGCCAGTCATTCCACTTTTTACCTTGTGACTGGTGGGATAACCTTCACTTAACTACATCTGCCTTCTTTCTCCAACAAAAGAAAATAAACCCAGGAGCCAAATCAGATTCTATTCTCACAGGGCACAGGTTTGCACAATCAAACATGTCTGCATTCTAAAAGTAAAAGAAAAAAATGTGATGAGTGATTAGTCGTCTCTCGAAAACTGGAAACAGGTGTCTTGTTACATCATGCACCAGAGGCAAGTTGAATTTTATTTCAGGTCAGATGGGGCAGGGAAATCCCATCTCTGTCATATAGACAGTGTGTTGGGGAAAAAAAAGATTTCAGTTGTGAATGAACATATAGCTTCTACGATAACTCACCACTATATTGCTATTGTAGAAAGTATGATAGCAAATGTCTCTGCAAATATTATTCTGTTTTGTTTATGTAGGATCAAGGCAGTAGATGAACAAAGTAAACAAATGATCTGCTGTATAGAAAAAAAATCATCCTGATGTGGCATTATTTAATTATGTATTCTTTGTTTTAAGGTGTTGTAAAAATTATACTCACTGAAGGAAGCTTTACCAACAGGTAGCTCCACCCCTCTGATCGTTTAATGTTGGGTGTAGACAGTGATGTGGATGTTCCTGTCTTCCGCCTTCCAAAAGACAAACCTTTCCAACGGCTGGAAAATTACTATGAATTCAGACGGCCCTCTTATACGCTATCTTCCTCTTCCTTATCTGCCATTGAAGGTAAGACAATTTTTTTTTTACACAATCCATCTCTGCAGACCTGCACATCTTCACTACATTATATATATATATATATATATATATATATATATATATATATATATATATATATATATATATATATATATATATATATATACATACACACACACTTCAGGGACGTTAGTATTTTGGTGTAAACTGCCTTATGTGTGTTCATCAGTATTGGATACAATGGATAGAAATACATTTTCCTGTAAGTTACTTAAAAAAAAACATCTTGCTGAATAGATAGTTCACACTTTTATTGTTGCAACACTAGCAATTAACTGGATTTACTTTCTTTTGGGGGAAAAAAAACGTTGATTTTGGTGTCTAAATCAGAAGTGATTAAATTACAAAATTTATTTTTACCAAGGTGCCTAAAAACTTGAAGGACAACAGTTACTTGGAAATTTAGATCTAACATCAAATCATTTCAGTTAAACCAGTTGGACTGTAAATATGGGTCCCATATCATTTTTACTCAAGATAATGTTTTGCATAAATGCCAGAATGGAACAGCATGTACAGAACAGAATACAATATTTAATAAAGCCCTTTCAATTTGCGAGAAATGATCACTAATTTTTGCAAAAAACACAAGTACACAAATTTTGAATCTTTAGGTTTTATGTGTCTGGACATAAAGATTTATGTAGTCTTCACCACATGTAGACATTGCTTTAATATTAACACAGACAAATTACATTTTACACTGTGTTGACATTTTATATGTCAGGCTGGATCAGTCATCCTTGCAAACCGTTCAAAACACTGCAGCTAGTTTTTTTTTACCTAGTACTAAGAAGAATGAACACATCAATCCAACTTCAAAGGTTCTTCTTTAGCTTTCTGTCCATCATCGCGTTGATCTTAAAATTCTGTTGCACACTTTTAAAGTTTTAACTGGTGTTGTCCCTTCGTCGCTACATGATCCGGGCAAGCAGCCACTTCCTTCTTGATGTTCCAAGATCAGAGATGAATAACCCGAAGTTGCTGTAGCTGCTCTAACCCTACACGTCAGCACTGTGTAGAACAAAGAATCATTTAAATGTCTTTTAAAAACTCATATTTTTTCCTGTTCTTTGTGTGATATATATTATAAGACACTAACATTTTTAGAAAATCTTAATTCTCTGTGTTTCATTCATCCTTATTACAACTCCTGTTTTTTGTTTGTTTTTTACAAGCAAAAAAACAGACAATAAACAAAGGTTAAGCCAAAATAAAAAGGATTTGGTCAAATACAATGACATTCCATAATTCCAATCAAAGCAAGTGAATCATCTTATATATATATCCTTTCATTTTTAGTGTAGTAAGGTCTGGTAGGGTTGATTTATCCACTGCTCTCTCTATCGAGGGTTAAACTTAATCTTCACAAAATCTGGCCTCTGGATTGTACTCATTCTGTTTTGTTGCTATTCTGGGGATACTTCAGATCTTCTGGTCCACATTAAGAGAGTGAAGGTTAATTATCACGCATTCTAGCACTTAAGAGTTCACTGACGGTTTTGGGGATGCACAAAACCTTGACAATCTCATGGTTTATTATCTTGGGTGAGGCATTAACAGATGTGGTGTGTGGCAGCAGAGATAGTGGATCTATGCATAAGGCTATCAAAGAGCTATATAAAATATTTTGATGCAGGCAAAAAGTGCAACATCGTCACATGCACAGGTCTGGCAGAGATCTCAGTAAATCATTGTTTACATGATAACAACTTTTGGCAGATCAGTTACAAAGTACATCTTGTTTGGTCACCTACCTAGCTTAAAAAAACAATAAAGCCACTGTGGAGAACAACCTACATGGTTCAAACCAATAAATACAGCACAAATACAACACACAAGCCCATACTGGGCGAAGCTCACACACCTTGAAATTGTGCCTAGACTCAGCTATGCTGCTTGCTGGGAGGGAAGCTGTTAGTTTTCCAGGTTTAAAAGACAAAAGATTGCCATATTTATGAGAATTAATAAGGGGGAAGGAGGAAAAGCAGTGGTGCATTGTTTTTTTGGTATATATATATATATATATATATATATATATATATATATATATATATATATATATATATATATATATATATATATATTTTACTGTAGACTTCAACTCAAGAACTTGGAAGCCTGGATCTGGTCGACATTTTATGGGCATGATTCCCTTCAGACGCTTCAAAGATAGAAGTGTCCATCATGTGTGTAAAATGAGAGACAGCCTAAGTAAATCTACGTATCTGGTACAGCATGTATGCACATAGAAAGCTGATTGTATCCTTTTTCTTTTCGTATTTTTCCTTGAGGGGTCGTAAATAGTAAAATTATCTTCCTCGGAGAAACCCTTCTCTTTCTCATCACCCCTTGGCCAATCACTGAAAAGCCATGTGTCAAAACTCCTCTTGAGTCAGCTCAGCTTGACCCTGCTTCCTGTAGGCCAGGAAGAACCCAGGCTGCCGCTGAAAAAAAAAAAAAACTGCTCCTGAACCACTTGTAACCAGGCGGAGACGTGCGGTGCGCGGCCAAACCAAGCCGGTGGAACTGCGCCTTATGTGCTTCAAAAGAGCAGCACTCCAGCTACAGGTTGCAGAACTGACAAAGACTCCTGGATAGGTGTCGAAACATTTTCAGAAAAGCTGAGCGAAAGTCCAATCGCCTCAGATTTAAGCCTGTTTACTGTTGCTATGTCCTGGATAACTGAGAATCTGCACAGGCATAATTATTAGTGATTAATCCCAAGATCACCATGAGCTCATTGTCTTTGGCTAACTGTTTATAATTGTTTAGTTTCACATCTCTGTCTGCTCATTATTTATCAATTGATCAATTTTGACCTTAATTCTGTTATTATTTTACTCTTTCAGCAGTTTAGTGAGTAGGTGGAATTTGTAAGGTGATTACTGTCTAAAGGCTCATGCTTTTATCATCCTTTTTTGGTTAACTGTCTGATAATACAGTTTCAAGATTTTTTTTTAGTTATTCATTATTAATGAGGATTATGAATCAACAAATACTAGCTGCACAAGTGCCAAGGGATCCGGAAGTGTGGTACTTTTAGATTTAAATGTTTTTGTATTGGTTCCTGCTGACACGACCTTACCGGTACGACAGAATACAGCACAGGTCTTGGCCTGTGTCCAACATAAACTTTAGCTTACCATTCTTTCTCCTGGATGAAAACAATGCTTTGTGGCCCAATGCGTTGGGTAACGTTGATGAGGAAATATTTTTTTATTTTATGAATATTGTTTTACACTTCCTTGTCTCTCTTGTTTTTTGTACAAGATGCAGACACATGATACATTTAGGCCCTTATATGTGTTCATGCTGCGAGGATGTGACAGGATTGGCGAACAAATCTATATTTATTTTATCTGGTTGCATTTTAACCAGGTGCTGACCCGGCTGGTTCTTATAACTCTTTTACAGAGTTGCTTCTTCAGAAAATACAAACATTCTACTTATTTATTGAGACAATAATTTAGTCAGAACAAGTTTTTGTAAAATCATTATATTGGGCCAAATTTATTTTGTCTAATAGTATATTAGACTAAATAAATGTATTGTTAAATGAAAAACATGAATGTGTGAGGCCTGTTTTATTTTTCAGATCAAAGATATGTTTCAGAATGTACACCTGGTGACTTGAAGTTCATTAACCCAAGACCGAAACCAGATATAATATTACACCGTATAACTATATGACTTCTTTTCCCACTGCTCAACAATTAATCATTATAAACCTTTCCTGTTGTAGGTCAGTTAGGATAGCGAGAATATTAATGTTTGCGTAATACAGTTTTGCTCAGGGACTCAGAGTGAAGGACTGAGTTTGAGTCTTTGTGCGGTCTAACACCAAGAGCTGCTTCATTACAGCATAAAGAAAGATTTCCAACTCCACACAAAAAATCCAGGAACTTGGAAGTTTGTTGGGCGTGATAGGTAAATAATTTGTCCATCAAATCCAGCTACAGCATGCTCCTAGTTACAGCCATTGTCTTACAACAAGGTAGTGTAAATAATGAGTACAGTTCTCTTCTAGAATCTAGTCCCTAGAATCCATAATGAGCATAAATGCAGCAAACCCAGGCTGTCACCCAAGAAAATCAGTGCAATGATGAGCCACCTTCTCTGATTAAGGAAAGACATTGTGTGGGGTGTATATATTTTTATAGTTCAAATGATTTTGTAACACCACTATGGAGACGAATAAACGTCTGCTGTATATCTGTGGCTGAAGTTTTGAGAAATTGAAATAAAATAAATCATTTGATGTGAAAACAGATCAGTTACAATGCTTGTAGTGCTGGAGAATAGGGCCATGTGGTATTTTCACATTCAAAGGTTTTTGTATTAGGTGGTATTCTCGTTGGCATGGTCTAACTGACAAAATGTGTACATAAATGTGGTACAGATCTATAACTTATAATTTTTAAAGTTTTGTGACTATTTGCTTTTGGTTTGTTTTAAATGGACACAGCAAAGTATTTTTTTTACTCTAATGTTATAGCCAACACCCTAAAACCTGAGTCCAGGTTAAAATCTCATAGCAAAATAGAGGCTACATAGTAGTGCTGCTGTTAGCAGTGTCACCTTGCAGCAAGGATGCTCTCTGTTTAAATACTGGCCAGGGTATTTCTGTGCAGAGGTTGGATGTTCTCCGTGTATTCTTGGGTTTTCTTTCTTCTTTTAACATGACCTGTCTGGCAGTGTAGCATTAAGAATTTTTGTCTTAATGCCAAAGAGAGCCCAACAGATTTACTCTCACTAGTGGAGCATTACTGCTTTCGCCATAGTGCTTCGCTTGATTTATATATGCAAATTGCTTTATTAGATTTTTTTTCTGGGACTACTCCATGTCCAATGGACACAAAAATGGGAAAGTAGAAGAGAAAAAAGAAAGAGAAAAATCTTAGACAAAATGCTAAAAGGGAGAAAAGGTTAAAGACAGAGGAGAGGAAAAGGAGAGAGCAAGATAACATCCTCGGAGTCTGCTTCTACGCCTGCAAAGACAGATTTAAAAAGAAGAGCAAAACTAACCGATAAAGTATTACAGGTACAAACAACTAACGCCTTGGTACCATCACTGAAGAATACACAGTATTATTTACTACGAAATGTATAAAGTGACAGCTAAAGATAATCATAGTTATTCTGTACAGAAGTTAATCTGTAAGCACCTGAATCCAAGCACCTGTGATTGTGAGAGTGTACATGTGTATGTAAGGTTTATCCTTACATACACATGTACATGGTAAATAGCTTGTACTTGTACAGCGCTTTAACTAGTCTGACGACCACAAAGCGCTTTACTTTACAATCAGTCATTCACCCATTCACACACACACATTCACACCCTGACGGTGGTGAGCTATGTTAGTAGCTACAGCTGCCCTGGGGCAGGCTGACAGAGGCGAGGCTGACATTCAGCAGTGCCACCGGGCCCTCTGACCACCGCCAGCAGGGAATTCGGGTGAATTGTCTTGCCCAAGGAGACAACGACTGAGACGGTCTGAGCGGGGAATCAAATCAGCAACCCAACTGCAAGACTAACTCCCTAACTCCTGTGCCACTCAAAAGTGGTTGTGAGGAGCCAAAGACCCGCCCTCAGAGTGCCGAGACAAACACCGGGGAAACCAGAAGCCCAAAGTGACCCCCAGAGTAAAGGTGCCCAAGAGGGACCAACACGGGATGGCTGTCTCCCCCATCCCAGGGAAGAGCAGAGAGGAGCCCCAGGAAACCCCACAACAGCCACAGTGCCGAAGCCCCCGGGAGCTGTGGCGATGAGCCCGTGGGCACCACCGGCAGCCAGCTACGCTTGAGCGGATACAGCCACGGGCACAGAAACCCAAGGTCCAGGGAGGATGGGCTCCACACTTAGTGGAGACCTGAGAAGGACAGGAGAGGGAGCAGCCCAAACCCAACCTGATAAAAAGACAAAAAGAAAACCAGGTCCACAGTCACATTCACACGTTCCCACCCTAGTGCCCCCACAGGCAAACACTCATACCCATAAAAAGAAAGGGATGCAGTACACACACTTGCACTAACTTGTTTTTTTTTTTTACTGGGACTACTATTGTGTAACATAGTCCAACAACAAGCTTGTTTGCTTAACTTTCCAAATTGCTTTCAGGTATCACTATGCATGTTGTTTGTCTCATTTGTTATGGACTGGAAACCTGTCCAGGATGTACCAAATATCTCGCCCATTAACCACTGGAGATAGGCATCAGACCCTAGGGAAAAAGTGGTAATTAACACGCACTTCTAGTTTTAAAAGAGGAATATATCAGCAGTTTTGATTGTGATTATATGTTGTAAACCTTAAAAGCTGTTATCTTATAACAAACAGAAATTGTTTTTCAGTCAGGGCACAAGCAGGCTAGATAGAAGGCAATTTAACCTTGACACCAGAACAAAAACAGAATGCACACTGTTGCTGATGTTGTTTCAGATGCTTTTTATAAAAAATTTTGTATAAGATTTACTCTATTTTCTAGCAAAACAGCACACTAACAAAGTGGCTTGGTAAAGTTGTTAGACGAGAAAGCATAGACTGATTGAATGAGATAAACTATTCTTGGTGCCCCAGACCAGCAGGGGAAATGAAGCAGCTACTCAATCTGCTTCTCCCTTTTCATACTCTACCGCACTTTTCGACCTGATGCTATGCTCAACCTTTCAACTTTTATTGATCAAATACAACTGCTGCATAAAACCACAAAGAGAAGGAAGAGTATGTGAGCAGATCAGTTTTAGAGGCATCTGTATGAATCATTAAGATTGAGGGACGTAATTCGAATGGCAATCTCATAAAAACACAAGCTGCTTTAAAGTAAAACTTTAAAGCCAAAGCTGGTGTAGAAAAAAAAATGACATTGTCTCATTGTTTGACAATAATGTGTGTATGATCTTTAACTACTGTAGGTAGCTAATTGGTTCTAAAAGCTTACACAAATTCCTTTTCAATTGAATAGTTATGGAAATTGTCTGTAGTTTCAAATTTGCACATTTCTAATCACTTCAAGGTCACCATCAACTGCCCAAGAGGCAGAGTAACTCAGCATTTCTTACCACAAAGCCCATTCAGATTCATTCACCCTCTTACTTCCCTTTTCTCGTAGGAGGTTGAAAACTCCGATGCAAAAATAAAGACCGAAATCTTTTTTTCAAGCCATATAATTTTAATTGAAGGAACTCTGTACCACTGCTTTGCTACTGTCATTCCGCTGCTACGTTGTCAATGATTACTTATGGGGGTTATAATTTTACATTTTGGTGCCTTTCAAGGTTCAACGTTCTGTTTTTTTGCGACATTGCAAAATTAAATGTTTATGTATTTTTATTGTTTGTTTGTTTTTTAGTAGTAACACAGTGTAGCAACATAGCAACACAGTGTAGTGCAAAACTGTGAACTGAAGGGACGGGTATATTTCAAACATTCATCAAACATAACAAAAAGAAGATTTGAAACAAAAGATCTGAAAAATGTGTCGTGAATTTGTATTTTTAAATACTTTGGTTAAATATTCTGTAGAGCCATCTTTTGCTGTCATTACAGCCAAAAGCTCAGATAGACTTGATAGAATTGCAGATCCATCAAACCCTTTTTCTTTCCACATGGTGGATTAAACAGTGCCTTATGAGAGATTGATAATTTGTTTTTTACAGAACAGCTGGGACTTTACCAAGACATGCACCAGATTGTATTTAAGGGTTTGTTTTCAAGTGCAAACCTTTCAGATTTTACTTTATAAAAATGTTATCTATTAATTATCTGGCTTGAGGTTGATTATTTTTCTCGTTATATCATAAAAATCCAAATAATGTACAGTGAACCTTTTGTTGTATAATAACAGAAAATGAAAAAAGGAAGCCACATTCTTTCTTAGGGACTGTAAAAAGTTGAAAGGCCTAAAAAAAAATCTTTTAATTTTCGTTTTTTTATTTATCAGATATTACACTAAGCATTTAAGACTCTTTTAGTCTTTTGTGTCACATCTGAAATCAGGTCACTATCTTACACAGTAACAATCTATGAGATTAAAATCTTAACATTTCGACACATTAATTTTACAGATTACGTACCTGAAACAAATGTGCTGTTTTAATTCAGTGCGTAATTGCTTTTGTCAAATGAGACAGTTATATTCTTTATTAGTCATGGCTAGGTAGGAATCATAACCAGAAAGCAGTCCAAGTCTTGACCAGAGTTAGTAGGCTGTTGGCTCACCAGAGCGGGTAAAGTGAGCAGCAGAATCACACAGAGGAAAAAATGATGAGCTCACAGTCATTGGAACAACCATCAGTAAGGACAGGTCACGCAGAAGAACACAAGGTCTGACAGGCTGAGCCAAAGTGCACTGGGAGCACCATATAGGCACCGCAAACGGGACAATCTGGGGGAGAAAGACCGTGGAAGGCAGGATTAAATAGCTGCAGTGCCAGGTGAAAGGACGTGGGCCTAATTAGCAGAAACAGGTGTGATTAGGGAGAATGAGCGATGGCAGAGAAGGGTGTAGTGGAGCAGAAAACACAAACAAGCTTTACGTATATATGAAACTGAGCCCATTCATTAAGGACTTAAAGGGATTTTTTCTTCTAAATCTAACTGGAGCTAAGCAACAACACTCCAATTAAAAGCTCCTGTAAACCAGTGAGAGGGAAGAAACGAAGATGGACTGGCTCCCCTGCATTGAATTCAAATCTCTTTTGAATAGTGTTCAAGATCAAGTAAATATCTAGATGTTTTTATCTAAAAATGGCTTCCCACACTATCTTAAGTTGATCTATCTGACGATAGTACTCCTGTCTGAACCTCCTGATCCTCAACTTTCCTTAAGTCAACAAATGTTATGCCAAATGTAATTATAAGAAATCTGTCAAGGCAACTTACCAAGAACCCTCTAAATTGATAAGATGTACTAAATTAACACAAAAAGTCGAACTATTGTTATTCCTAAAATCATCACGGCTGTCATCAGAGGGCATGGTGACAAAAAGCCCTACATCTTAATCCCTGATGCAGTGTCAGATCTATAGTTTAGTGCAGATGTTATATTTCTGGCCACGCCCCACTGGAAGGAGACCCCAGAGAAGACCCAGATTTTGTAGGCGTTACTATCCCATCTGGATCCCCCAGAGTGAGCTGGAGGATATTGCTGGGGAAAGGGATGTTAGAGTTTTTTCTGCTGGACTGGTTGCCCCCCTGACCTGATTCTGGATGGATGGATGGATGGACGGATGGATGGATGGATGGATGGATGGACGGACGCAAAATCATTGATTCCTAGAAAGATAATTTTTCAACAGCATCATTAGAAGCTAAAAATCAATATTCATGGCTACGATAAGTGTATGTAATCCTCTAACCATAACTGCCTTTGCATGTTGATTACGTACAATCTACTGACATGAGAGTTTTATTCTCTCTAATTCTTAATCAGATAATTCTTCTTGTATTTTTCTATGCTCTCAACAAGGAGGACTCCTTAGGAAGACCCGCTGATTTAAGATCAGCCAACCCTCATTAAGCCATCAAGGACCTGTTCTCCTGAAGAGCAAAGAAGCGGCTCTCCCTACGGACCATATAATTAGTTAAAGGAGCATCGAATCATAAAGGGCTTTGAGTCTGGCTCAGCATGCTGCCGACAGGTCTGTAACTCAAAATGATGGCGGAAGTACCACTGTTTAGGGTTAATTCAAAGGATTTAATGGGTTGAAGAAGGATGGCTCAAATGTGTACCCTGTGCACATTCGAGGCAGCTTTCTTCCGATATAGACAGTGAAAATTAATGATATTGTAGAAGAACCAGAGAAAATGAAAAAAGTAATGTGACTGTGATTATGAAAAGGATTGTGACTTTTCATGTTTCTGTGCCGTTCCCAGGAGAGAGCAAGCCATCTGGAACTTTTTACAAAATCCTTCGACCGCTCCTGTTCTGTGTTTTTATTTTTGGATGTTTTGCGACTGCCTTTTTGATGTATTTTAAGCCATCCGCCAACTGGTTATATGCTCAGTTAGACTTGCCCGTTTCCACAACGCATATAAAGCATATCGTCACAAAGAGTGACAAAAACATGACCACTGTACTTGTCTGGCTGAAGCCCTTCGGACAAAACTATGAAATGAACATCTGCAGCTCCACCTTTAACATCGAGGGCTGCTTCATCACAGCGGACAGAAACTTCTACAACAAATCAGACGGGGTTGTGATGCACCACAGAGACATTGCTCGGGACCTGTCCAACTTGCCGAAACTGCAGCGACCCCCATTCCAGAAATGGATCTGGATGAACTTGGAGTCACCATCAAATTCAGCCCAGCTGCCCGGGATTAATAACTTGTTCAATCTGACTCTCAATTACCGTGAGGATTCTAACATCCATGTGCCTTATGGGTCGATTGTACCAGCAGAGACTGTGGAGGACTTTGTACCACCAAGCAAAAACAAATTGGTCTGCTGGGTTGTCAGCAACTGGAATCCTGGGCATGTGCGGTCAAAATATTACAATGAATTAAAAAACCACATTAACGTTGATATATATGGGCGCGCATTTGGGAAGTATATCTCTGACAAAGATTACATTCCCACTATGGAAAGCTGTAAGTTCTATTTGTCCTTTGAGAACTCAGTCCACAAGGACTACATCACTGAAAAATTCTTCATCCCCCTCTCTGTGGGTACAGTGCCAGTGGTTCTTGGCACAACCAGGCAAAACTATGAGAACATTCTTCAAGGAGACGCCTTCATCCATGTGGATGATTTCAAATCCCCCAAAGAGCTGGCTGACTACCTGCGTCTCCTGGACAAGAATGAAGACCTGTACCGAGGGTACTTTAAATGGAGACGCCACTTTAAAGTAACCAGAGCGCATTTCTGGGCAGAGCACACATGCAAGGCTTGTGATCATCTGAGAAGGCACAAAGAATACAGGGCATTTAATAACCTTAACAAGTGGTACTGGGGTTGATGGTGCTGAGATGGACTATATAACACTCATCACCGCTTCATGAAGCGGCACACAGAAAAGGCAGTAACTCACCGAGACAAACATTAGGATGTAGGATTTAGATGTAATATTTAATTGAAGCATTGTAGAAAGACCATCTCATTTGTGATAGTGAAGAAGTTACCTATGCAGAGCATTGAAGTTAAATGTGAAGGTAGTAGTGCACTGATATTCATAATTTTGGAAATCTGTTGCTGTCTTTAAAAATATTTTTGTAAGTTTACATTTACATTGCAAATCTAAAAAGACACTTCTCTTTACATTTTTTAAAGAAATATTGATGATCATTGTAATAAAGAGGCCATATAAGAGCTTGGCCTCTGGGGTTTAGTTGCCCCCTAAAAAAAGATGTGAGTTGAATTTTCAAAGTTCCTAGACAGTCTAAACAACTGGAATTAGATTCCAGTATCCAAACATTGATAGGTATAAATTAAGAAAATAAGATTACCTGGAGTATCCTTCCTTTCTTTTTCCATCTTTCCTTTAACTTTTTAACCATTTTTCATTTAATCCTTTCTTCCTTGTAGATCAAGCCTTGTCCTTCCTTCCTCCTGCTTTACTGTCTTCTGTAATTTTTCTGTTGTGCCCTTCCTCCTTTGATTGTATTCTTCCTTTCATTGATTTCTTGTGGTCTTTCCTATTCTTTTGTCTCCCACCTTTTCTTTTCTTCTTTTCTTCCTTCCCTTTTTCCTTCCTTCCTTCCTTTGAACATTAATCAAACCACTGCACTCAGGAAAATAGAAACAAACAAACAAACATGAAAAAACAACTCCCTAGAAAACCCACAAAATAATTTTAACAAAAATATTACCTATCAATTCATCATGAACTCGGTAATGTATGAGCACATGAGCATATTTTCCGAAACAAATGTGACAAACTACGAGACAGCTGTGCAGAGGTCAGCATACAATGCACATGATTGGCCATGTTAATCACAAAAATGATGATGTCATGACATAATGAAAGCAGCAGTTGTCTTTGTTTTATCTATTTAAAAAACGTATGTTCGGTCAGTTTATCTCTACTTAAGGCCATCGCTGTTCGGTTCTATGTCGGACGTCTTCAACTCCTTGAGGTCCAGCGTCCTGCGACTTTTATGTGTTACCTAGCAACAGAGCCGGATGCATTCAAACAAACCTGGATATATTAACACTCACCTACAAGTTATTTCACTTGCTGTTTCTTTTGAAAAAACTGAAACTACAAATATAGTACACATATGAATGCAGTTTTATTTCTTATTATCAGGTCCATTACAATTGTACGTATTTATTAATTTATTTTTACTTTTATGTTAGAGGCTCAGGCTTATTATGCTTTGAGAGAGACCCTGCCTCTTGTAATGAGATGCACTGAAGATTATGATGCACTCACTCTTAACTAATGCCAGGTGCATTAGTAGTTCACGAACCACTTAAAATGGAAAAGGTGAAAGAGGATAAAATAAAGTCATAACTGAGTAATTATATAATTATGTATCTGTGCTATGGGTTCTCAAAATATTACCTCAAATTTGTATTCAGAGATAAAGGTAAATACCAACTTTTGAGCAAAAACAAAGATGCATGCAATTTATTTCCAATTATATATCTTTTTTTGGATTAAAAAGTAATTCTATGATTATCCATCTTACCTTTTGTAATTCAGCAGTCAGCGGTTAGAAGCAGAAGCTTTGGATTTTTTTCTTTTCTCTGTTGTTTGCAGCAGTATAAAACAATCTAGATCACACTATCACGGTATGAAAATTGCATCACTTTTAAATCTCCTGAGAGAAGTTGGAAATTGGATGTAATCACCACTCAGCATTCTCATATGAACATTGTGTTTTTCATTTAAGTTATTTTTTTGTACTAAACATTGAGCAACACCATGTAAACATTTTATGCAAGATCAACTGCCGCTTTTTATAGGGTAAATGCCAAAAGATATATTTTTCTCTGAACTGATACTTTGCTGTCACTGGAGCCAGCATGGAAAGTTTGAGGGTGCTCTTATTTCTAAAAAAATAAATAAATAAATAAATAAATGAATCTGGTCACAAAAATGCATGTGGAAACAGGTGCATAAATGTAATAAATTGAGGCTTCAACTTAATACAATTAGGCTATCAATAAGATTATCAGGCTTATGAAGCTTCAACTGCATTATTGAAAGAAATGCATAGTTTTGTTTATTTGTTTATGTTCAGGCTATCAATAACATTATCATGCTTATGAAGCTTTAACTACATTATTGAAAGAAATGCATAGTTTTGTATATATGTTTATATTCTTAATGGTAAAATGTTGGTGTGAAGGTGAAAGAAATTCTACTGTAACTTGGTGGGTGATATTTTGAAGACTTAAGAGACTTTAAAATGAAAGTAATTAATGAGAAAAATCTGTAAGAGGAATAAAATGATCATGTGATATTTTTACATTCAAATGTTTTGTATGAAGTCGTAATCCTGCTAGCATTGCCTTACTGATAAAGGACATAGCACTTTTAATAATGTGAAGTTCTATAAACCACAGTAGTTATGGGTCGTCTTGAATGGAGCTTTGAGTTTGGAAACAAGACCTCATCATTATGAAGAAAATGGGTTTCTATTGTGAATGTTGTCTGTCCCATTCTTTCTCTCTTCCTATGAGACATGCTACAGGTTATCTGTTCAAGATTTAACTGATAAATTTGCAGGTGCAGAGTTATTGCGTCCAAAAATATCTCACATTGAATGGGATCGAATCTTTGTGAGTGGTTTCTCCTGAAAATATTAAAATTGTTGTATGTTGCCAAATGTGTTCTAACTGTAGTTTTCTAATAGTTTAATGGAGAGAATAAATATTTGGGTAAATAAACAAACTTGAAGGGTGTGGCCTATGGTTATTTTGGAACAAGCACATGCTTAAGCAAGTGCATCTAATTATTTAAAGAGTATAACCCAAAGCTATAAGCAGATATTTACATACAATTTTAAAAAGAAACATACACTGCTTAAAATTAAATCAAACTAGACTTGTCCTAGTTTAGGTCAGTCAGTGCTGTACAATTGTACACTGTTTAAAGTTATTTAATGTTTAATAAATAATTCTCTGTCTTTTAAGGAACTTCTGGTAACTTCCGGAACCGGAAGTTACCAGAAGCTAATAGCCGTTTGGCTAGCGGACTTTCGGCGCTAACTTTAATTATTTTTAGCCATAATGAGGGAGCCGGTTCACATAAACATTAATATACCATCAGTGTATGAAACCCCTGTGGAGATAACATTTGTTATAACCATAAAAACACACTCGAATCACATTGGCAATGACATGGTACCGAATGTTAGCAATGAGCTACGACCGTTAGCTCTTTGTGTTTGAACAACCATGTGTGAGTATTACACAAACATTTCCAATTGATCATGTAACCTTTCCCTGTGGTTTCTCTGCCGAACCTGTCGGTGCCTTAGGTGAGTTCAGTCCACTTCGGCCATCCAAGGAAGGGAGCACTGAAAAGCAGGGAAAATCGTTGGTCTTTTCAGCAGCAGGCTAGCCTGCGGCTCTATGGCCTAGCGGCAGCAGACATGTGGCCATGTTCTCTGGCCCGGTTGCAGTCAAGTCCCCGGCATGCAGCAGGCGATTTCAGTGGATTTTGCCCTCAGCTTGGGGAAGTGGCTCCTGTGCCGGCTTTTCAGCTCTGCGTTCTCTGGAACCAGCTCTGTCTGGAGCCCACTGAGAAAGCAAAACAAAGCTGGCATAGACAGATTCGTTCACTTCAGCATCTGTTTTTAAGCAAAAGTGAGAGACTTATCTTTAAATCAGCTGGCGGTTTCTCCCGATGCCAGGGAGGAACTGAGTTTCAGAGAGGCTCATTTTTACTCAGCTTGTGGCCTCTTTCAGGCCCCATAAATGGCTCCTGCAGGGAGGCCTCTTCTTTAGAATCCCAGGAAAGAGTAGAAAGACTGTGGGCAGACTGGATCTCATGTAGCTTGCAGGGGTGGCTTGCTAGCCCCCTTCTCCTCTCTTACAGCAGGCACCCTGCTGAGAGAGAGGCCATCCCAGCCTGAAAGCGTGAAACTCTTTCACACAACCCTCTTCTGAGTTGTCCTCCGGCTACATGGCCAGAATTCAATCTGACATCAAATTTTCATCATGGCTTTAATATCATGGCATGGCATCAGGGTTACCTTTTGTAAACTGTGAGCAGGCTCGTTATTTTTGGTTTGGGAGAAATGGCTTCCTTAGCTGCAAGAATCATTTCACTGTGGTAATGACAATCTTTCACAAGCTTCGATCATGATCTTCAGAAAGTCTTTGTCTTTTTTTCTGGGAATCATACAAACATGAACCAGACTAGTAAATGTCCAAAATGTTCTTCGTTAACATTGTGCCTGATTTGTTTTGACTTCCCCGTGATGTCATACAAGGAAGCAATGAGTTTAAGTTGTCTATTTGAAATAGGTATATCCACAGCTGTCCCTGACGCAAAGCTGGCTCTGGGGCTCTGAGGCAGTGTGGAGCGGTGAAGGTGGTGACCAGAACCCCCAGTGACCAGACGGGACCATTCTAGAGCTGAGGCTGCTGGTGAAGCTGAGGCTTGGGCACGAACAAAACGTCTGGATTTGCCCCCATCTGCACAGCTGAGTGGCTCACAGTGATGCCAAGGCCATGAACTAAATGTAGCAGATGAATGCAATCTACCTTCAATACTTCTGATTTTCTTATCCAGACAGCGTCGCCCAAGGCTTCAGCTTGCACTATGAGCTTCTCCAGAGTCGGGCGCTCTTTTATGAACCTTGGAAGGATGTCTGACACATTAGACACCAGGCCATAGTTCAAAGAGCTCAGTCACAAAGGATGATAGGTGGAGGGGGCGGCTGTGCTCTTTCTAAAATTCACAATCATTGACACTGTCTTCAGGGTGTTGAGCTCCAGACTGTTCTTACAGCACCAGGTCAGCAGATGGTCAATCTTACACCTGTACACAGACTCGTCACCCCCAGAGAAGAGCCCAATCAGGGTGGTGTCATCCGCAAACCTCTGGAGCTTGACGGACTGGGGTCTTCAGGTGCAACTAATGGTGTACAGGAATTATATTAGTTGCACATTCAGGTTTCTTGTCATTCCGAAAGAACTTAAACATATCTGAGAACAGGAGTTTTGTTCAAATACACCTCCCATTCCATAACAGGGAGAGATATCTAGTTTAGACAGCGACCTGTATAATTTAGAAAAACGTTTTTGGATGATAGATCAAGGAACCCTAATACTTTTTTTGGAATTTTGCAGGGTTTCTGCCTCTTAGACAAGAACGTAAACCTCATAAAGCTCTATCCATTCTAAAACCAGTTTTGATGTATATTTGGGATCTTTGCCTGGTTGGAAAAGAATAGAATAGAATAGAATAGAATAGAATAGAATAGAATAGAATAGAATAGAAATACCTTGATTGTCCCACAATGGTGTAATTTGGGCATATACATGGCAAATACTTAGTTGAATTCATGTTTCAACCATCTCAGCTGAAGTTTATAAATTTCAAAGTAGCCCTTCATCAATATTCAAAGTGTTTGGGTTGTGTATTGTTTTGTGTCCGTGTATTATTTTTCCCCTGATATACTTACTCACCTTTCCCCCTTTTCTTCGTAGACATCTTCCTGCCCACTTGACTGGAACCTGTCAGACCAGGGCATACAATTCATCTCTGTTTTCAATAAACTTGTTTGACTCGTGTGCAAAGAACTTTCAGAAAACACAGAGAACAGTCAGACATTTAGCACGTACCATAACAGGAAGTCTTTCTAAACAACAGGATTTTCAGGCTGAGATATGCTGCAATCTCGTGAGAGTTGTGGGTACGTAAAACATGGCACAGCCCTACTAAAACAAAACAGCCTGGCTCAAGCAAAAACAAGACATTAAAATCAAGCCAAATACTTATGTACATTTTAAGAACTAACCATTGCAAAACATGATAACTTGATGTGGAAAACCTCCAAAGTCTACAAAGCTACATTGATGAGTGTTTCCAGCGTCTCACCATTGGTAAGGCACAAAAGCAGCTGCCACGTCGAGATCAAAAGACAGCCACTTGAAATGTTCCACTAACACCACTACCTTACTTGAGAAAAGCTACAACAACATTATTCACTCATTGACCAGAAGCACACCAGTTTCAACAGCATGATATCCTTTGTAGAGATAAAGACATAAGTTTTAGGCACTGAGGGTCAGTAGTTTAGCCAAGAACAGGAGCAATCACTCACTGCTGAAAATCAGGCTCTGACTGATTGCATGAGAAAGCTGACATGATGCAGCTTTTCAGCAAGGATAAGAAAATTAAGTTGACCATCCTTGACATCAAGATTCACAGCATGCAGGACGGCCCCTTCTTCCAACATCCTCGATCAGGTGGATGAAGACACTGAGGGGTATCTTTTAACCTCATTCCCAATCAGCTAATACATCCACACACCAGTGGAGGTCTTTCTGAGAGGACTTTTACATGTTTCACTGAGAATTTGCACAGACGATTTATATGTTGTCCCAGGGGATACTGCCAGTCATTGTACTTCTCACTTTGTGACTGGTGGGAATTTTCTTTACAGAACCAAAGCATATAGAATCAGGAACAAAATCATATTAGTTTAGTACGGGTTTGTGCGGTCCAACAGGTTTGTGTCCTTAACGACAAAAAAATAAAATAAAATAGTGAAAGGTGTTTTCAGATGTTTCATCATGCACTTGAGCCAAGCTGAATTTCTTGTTAAACTGGAAGGAGCAGGGAATTTCCATTTCTTTAATTGTAGAAAAAGTGTGTTGAAAAAACAACAACTTTTAAAGTAGTGAGTGAACATATTATAAGTTCTGCTGTAACTCACTACTACTATATTAACGATTTGGCTATTTGTTTTGTTTATGTATGATCAAGACAGTAAATAACTAAATAAATGATTTTCTGTACAGAAAAGACTGTACAGACTTCAAAACTACAGGACTTCAAATATGGCATTATTTAATTATGTATTCCATGTTTCAAGAGGTTTTACAAATATTATTCACTTAAGGAAGTTTTTCCATCAGTTAGTTCCACCCCTTCATTCATTTAGTGTTGGGCGTGGACGGGGATGAGGTTGTTCCTGTAAAAATTCAGATAGATAAGTTTCTTCCTCCTTTCAACCGCCGAAATTTTTCAACGGCTGGAAGTATCATAAATTTGGACAGCCCTATTAAAACCTGCCCTTATCATCCATTTCAGCCATTAAAGGTAAGCCAAAAAGTGAGACATCTGCACGATTCACCTTTGCAGAAGTGTAGATGCCTTTCCTTCTTCTTAAAACACAATAACACCATGCAGTAGATGATTATGTTTTTCTGCACTTTATATTGTTGGCTTCTGTTGTAGCAACACAAACAACTGAGTGGGTTTGTTTCCTTAAAAAAAATAGCTTTTAGGTGTCTTGCATTTAGGTGTCTAAATCAGAAGTAAATTACAAAACAAATATTTACCAAGGTCACTAAAAACTTGGAGCACAGCAGTACCTTGGAGATTTAGATCGAATGTCAAGTCATCTAAGTAAAACCAGTTGGACAGAAACTGTGGGTCTCATGTTTTGAATAAATGCCAGAAGGAAACAACACGCACATAACCATGTTCAATACTTAATATACAGCTTTTCATTTCTGGAAAAAAAGTTTGTAAAAACAGAAGTACACTACCATTGAATCTTTAGCTTTTATATGTCTGGACATAAAAATCCCTGTGTTGACATTTCATATGTTAGGCAAAGTAAATCCTTCCTACAAATAGCTCAAAATGCTGCAGCTCATCTTCTAACTGGTAAAAAAAAAAATATGCATAAACATGTTAATCATGTTTTAAAAGCCCTCATTTAACTCGCTCAGTTCTCAAGTTTTAAATGGTCTAATCCCTTCGTAGCTACAAGATCTGGTCAACCAGCCACTTTCTACTCGACATAACAAGATCAAAGATTAAAAACCCAGCGGTGACTGAGCATTCGCCGTACAGAGCATATCACACAATTTAACACCTAAGAGATCACAGTGTTGTGCCATTACACACTGTTTTAAGATATCTAATGTTTAATGAATAACTCTCGGCCTGTTAGGTATTGTCCCGTGAATATTAGCCCAAACAGCTGATAATTAGAACAACAGTTGAAAGAGTGATTCAAGCGCTGGCGTTCTTTTAACAGCAAACTCCAGTCGGATCCTCCGCTCCACAGAGGAAGATGAGCGGGTTCTCCCGATGCTGCTACGAGGGCAGCGGATGAAAGAGAGTGATAAACGTGGCCAGCAAGTCTTTATACAGTGAGCTCCTGCTGTGAGAGGCAGTCTCCTGTGTGCCTGTAAAAGTCTCATGTTTCATGTGACTTTCAACTCAGTCTGATTTATCCCACATGGCTTGATTGCACAACAACTGACTGTTTGGAGCAAGCGCAAAATCTTCTAGGGTATGCAGTGGTGGTTTATTAACTTGATAGCAGCATGTTGGGGTCCTGGGTGAGGCATAAGCTGGTTTGGTGGCAGTAGAGCCAAGTTTATCTATACATAGGGAGGGATGTCACTCACCTGGACAGCTTGTGAAAAAGAATTAGAATAATACTAATAGCTGTCTGAAGGTGCTACATTGTCACACCTACAGGCCTGGCAGGGCTCCAAGCAAGTCAATATACCGCCCTTGGCAGTTCAGCTGCAATTTGCATCCTGTTTAGTCATTGCTCTTGCTTTCAAAAAGAATAAAGTCACTGTAGAGAACTACAACACTCCCCATATGTAAAAGACAGCATACAATATATATATTAAAAGAAAACCAAAAAAACTGCTCTCTCAACCACCTCCATACTCCTGAGCAGGGTGGGTAGCTCTCCATTTCTCCGGCTCGGGTCCTCTACCAGAGGCCTGGGAGCTTGAAGGTACTTCTTAGGATCTTAGCTGTTCCTCAGATTGTGCTGTTCTGGACTGAGATGTCTGAGGTTTCTTCAGGTATCTGTTGGAGCCACTTCTCCAGAGTGGGGGTTACTGCCCCGAGTGCTCCGATGACGACGGGCACCACTGTTGTCTTCATCTTCCAGACTCTTTTTAGTTCTTCCCTGAGCCCTTGGTATTTCTCCAGCTTTTTGTGTTCTGTCATTCTCCACCACCTTGGGAGGTGATTCCCATTTTGACCTGGTGGTCTCCAGTTGGTTATCTGAACAGATGTTTCTGTACGCTACACCAGCCACCTGGTTATGGCGTTCCATGTATTCCTTCCCTGCAAGTAGAAGAAGATGGTATGTTTACCCGTTGCGCACAGAAAGACATGAGGACGTGAAGGTGGGGAAAACAGCCTGTCTGTGAAGTCCATATGGATCTTTTTTTTAAATGAAAGATTAAAAAACGTTGCTGTATTAAAAAAAAACTGAATGCTTTACATACAGTGGGCAGTGGTTTTAGACTTTATTTATGCTGCAGGTGACGGAAACAGAAACCAGAATCCTTGTTTGCACCCACAGGCTTGACCAATAAACTCACCCTTGAAAGACTGCCAGTAATTTGAGCATGCTGTTTTCAGTCATAGAACAAAAACAGTAACAACATAACATTTAACAAAACTGTGCCGCTTGAAACTTCTGGGCCATTTTATGTCAGTACAGGCAAACTTGTTCGATCATGCGAGGACAGCATGATTGTGTCACTTTTGATGCTTGCACCCTTGTGTCCTGTTCAATGCGGCAAGTATAAACCTACCTTTTGCATCCATGTACTGAAAGTGGCTGCTAGAGGCCCCATTTCTGAGTTGGTATCCGTAGCCAGACTTGTTGAGTATTTGGCTGAGAGGGTTCAGGCCTATGCAGAACAGCAGAGGGGACATAACATCTCCTTGATATATTCAACATTTGGTAGAGATTTGTGCAATTGGCTTGAGGTTGGTCTCAGCATCATGGAGTTTACAATGAAGGCTCTCAAAGTGCTGTTCACCTTCAGCTTCAGGCATTCCAGGATCCATTTGTGTGGCATTGAATCATAGGCTTTCTTGGAATCAATCCAGGCAGTGCACAGGTTTGTTTGCCTGCTTTTGCCGTCTAGGGTGACTGTTCTGTCAACGAGCAGCAGCTGTTTATTCATCCGGCTTCTATCTCCTTTGTGTACCTCTTCAGTTTTTTTTGTCTATATATATATATATATATATATATATATATATATATATATATATATATATATATATATAAATTTCTTCACCGGTATTACTGCATGCATGTGTACAGAGCTAGTTGTACAGCACGCGTGTGTTGGTGTATGTGCTTAGATGACCTTCAGTAGTTATGAGGAATACTAGTCTGATTTTTTTTAACTTGATTATAGTTGTCCATTGTTGATTTATCCTACTGTATTGGGTCTTATTTCTGTTGTTTTGTCATCACTGATTTTCTCTCCCTTTCCCCCCTCTGTGCTGTCTGGTAACCCTCCAAAATCTTAAATAATAATGACTGCAACATGATTCCAAAGTATTTTAGACTACTCCTTTACAGAGAAAAATCAGTCAGTGCAATGGGAAGGATATTATTTACACAAGTAGGCACATTCATTGACGTAGGCAACACACCTTCACCTGCATGTCTTCCTGCTGCTGATAAGCTAATGCCACTACTTGTGTTGCAGTAGGAAACTACAGTCATATTCAATAAATTACAATATGCATTTTTAAAAGCCTTGTTTGTCAGATTAAACGTACCTTTAGAGAAAAACATCCTTTAAGCCAGTATTAAACATACTTTTCTTTATGCCCCCTTTTCTGCATGAAAAATTTAGCTTTTTATTGATTTGATGCAATATTCTAATCTTAAATGGCATACTTTTATTAACTTAATGTGGAAAAAAATCTTTATTAGCAAAAACAAAGGTCTGTGTTAATCTATATCATGTTCCCTTAGTGAAATTAAATTATCTTTTCAATAATATTCTAATTTATCTTATACTGTATGACTATATGTGTCATGGTTTAGTTTTGGCCTGGCTGTTTTCCCAGTTATTTTCCAGTACCTCTCACTCACCTTCCACTCCCTCAGCAATTAGTCACACCTGTTAGGCACTAATCTGTAATCCCCAGTCAGTCGAGGCAGATGACCGTTCACACTGAGCCTGGTTCTGCTGGAGGTTTTTCCTTCCAGTTAATGGGGAGTTTTTTCTTTCCACTGTCGCTTCATGCTTGCTCAGTATGATGGATTGCTGCAAAGTCATGGAAAATGCAGACAACTCTCCTTGTAGCTCTACACTTCTCCAGGAGTGAAAGTCTTCTCTTCCCCGCCGGTTCATCATCAGTCTCCACTCACTCTACATCTGTCAGCCTGTTTCTCTCTGCTAGCAGCTGGATTTCCTGCTGCCCCAGTGCTCCAAGTAAGCCTCTCCTTTGTTGTTGGATCTCCTGCTACCCCTGTATTTCAAGAACTCTCTCTTCTGCTGCACCTCCGAACCCACACCAGCCCTGCACCTCCAAGAACCCTCTCCGGTCCTTTAGCTCCAGCACCCATCCACAACCTCCTGCTCCTGCTCAGTCGAGACTCTGGTTTTTTCACTCCACTACTCATCCTCTCTTCAATAAAACTCTTATAAAACTAGCTCAGTGTGTGGCTGAATTCGGGCTCATCAGATAAATTGTGACAATGTGTAACTAGAGAAATTCACCAGAGTATGAGTTTAAAAAAAACTGATTCATATAGAAATCCTTGAAAAGCAGCAATGTGATAAGATGGTTTGGGAACGCAGCTAAGACAAAAATTCTTCGGTTAGCTGATAAACTGGCCCATAAGGCAATCATAAATGCTGTACATGCAATGTTCCCACTCATTTTAGATGCAGTCCTTACTTATGTCTAGCAGGGACAAAGGCAAGGTAACAGTAACCTGGAAAAAACGTTTTTTTCTCTTACAATAATTATCTTTTGCCTATACAAGTAAGTTTTCTTAAAATGTCACCAAGAAAGACGTTTCAACCGAAGAAAATTTCTACATTGTTATGAACCACATAACCCGATCTTCAACCAGACATGGTGTTATGCTTTAAAAGGTTTGTTGTTAAGGAAGCACAGAGACTTGCTGCAGACAGGAAAATCTCTGCTGTAGAATGCAGAGGAGCAGCAGGTGATGGGCTGAGGCTAAAATCATATGGCATGCCGTTTAAACATAAATTCGGTTTTACCGCCCTTACATTCAAGATATCTCAAATTGTTTTATGACTAGACGTTTTAGCAATGTAAGATATCTCTAATTGTATTCTGACTAGTCAAAATTACATCAGATTTTCCATTGTGTTGTATGGAGACGTCAATTCAAGATATCTCGAATGAATTACTGACTATCTGAAATACCCATTTCAGATATCTACAATTAAATTACGACTAGTCAAAATTACAATTCAAGATTTCTTAAATTTAGTTTTGACTAGTCAGAATTCTAATTAAAGATATCTTAAATGCCACCATAATTCAAGACATCTTAAATGTATTTTTGGATAGGCGAAATGCAGTTTTGACTAGTACAAACTAAATTTAAGATATCTTGAATTGTAATTTTGACTAGTCAAAATTCCTTTTACAACATCTCTAAATGAATTAGAGATATCTTGAATTATTCAGCTTTTAAATTGACATTCTGACAAGTCAAAATGACGTTACTGATTTCTTGAATTACGAAACGGCTTGCCATATGTCATCACACATGAACCGGAGGCGTGCGCTTTTGTTTTCAGAGGAGCTAAAGGAGAGTGCTGTAATGCCTTGTGCCGTCTAGCGTGTCAAAATCAAGAGCCAGCTGGTTTTACCATTATTTCCGAAGAGGCTGATAGCTTTACCACAGTATAAAAACTGCATCTGGTTATTAACTGAACTGGCCCGGGCTGAAGAATATTCCTTATTTCCAGCTTGGACATGAGTCGATAGTAGCGCTTTCAGCTAGCCGTTTTTCAGTGCATTGTGTGTGTCGGCAGTAAATCCGAAATTCTTTGCAAATTTCTTAAGCATTCTTCATGTATACTATTTTCGCGCACTCTGCATATCCCATACTGAAAAAGCTATTTCTATATTGTGGCATTTTCTTACAATTTTGTCGAAAACTGCCAGCGCCATTGAATGCCAATTTTGTCGAAAACTGCCAGCGCCATTCAACAGCTCCAACAGTGACGTCAGTCACTGTTGGAGCTGTTGAAAGTAGTTATTGGGGAAAATAACAGATAATTCACAGGCACTGTGGACTTCATGGATGAACCATACATAGATTTGGACAATGGGACTGATATAAGATACGGTCAGTTATTTCGGGGCAGCGTGTACACATGGATAAACTTGGGCTCCATGCTATTCCACGGTCTGACAAATAATACCCGAGTGAGGACCAGTTTCTGCTGATGACAACGGAAGGAGCGTGGCGGAGGAACTTGGCCTCTATAAAGACTCATGTGACCGGCATTCGGGGCTCGCTTGCTCTTCCTCATTCCTTTCCCTCGTGTCAATACCTGTTTAGAGCCTCACTACTGATCTGTACCATTTATCTAGCTTGTTTGGATTAAAAGTGTTAAAGTAAAGTTTCTGTTTCGAGAGTCATCATCTACAAAATAAGTTATTCAACGTGTGTCCCAAAGGGTTCCAGGTAAATTAAGTCAGTTATTCAACTTACACCACCATTGGCCATGAATGAATAAAAAGAAAAAAATTGTATTTCAAGTTAAAGTGTGCAAGACAAGGTGCTCAGTAACATGCAGTTCCGTATTTCAGTAAAGTGTTACATAATATATTTGTTTTTCTTTTCTTTATTTGATTTTAACCTTGACAGGTGGAATGTGGAGTAATTATGCAGTAAGTACAGAGGGAAACCCAGTTAAAAACTCAATCTTGTTCTTTTAAATTTTTACAATTTTATTGTGGCTGCTGAGGAAACGTCAGACCTATGTCTACTGATATGGTGGGAGCCTGTTTTCTGATAGGATGCAACACAAGCTGTGCTTGCCAAGGGCTGGAATATTTGCTAAGTCAACCCTTTTAATAACTGATTAACCACGCTTGAAAGAAGAGTCTGTGCAAATTGATGACTATAATAAATATATTGTTTTTATGCAACTTAAGTGACATTCATCCTAATATGTATCATATTTGAACCTTTTTGTCTAATGTTTACATTGTATAGATTAAAAAAAAATTCAGTAATTTTGCTTTTTAGCACTTCTTTGTTTTATATTATGTAACTTTTGTACAACTAGTTCAAATACATGATTGCAGGATTTACAGGTTTGAATTGAAAACATACTCATACCCATGATCACTGTAGTTAGACTTCTGTCCAGAACTTTATCTCTGCATATTTTTTACACAAATCCTGCAGAAATGCCTTTTTTTAAAGTGAAGGAGCCATTCTTAGAATGCCCTGCTAATTCAACATCAGCAATACTGATCAGTATATATTGTATATATATTGTATTGAAGGGAAAAGAGACATCTCTATGTGCTCTTATATCACAGACTCATAAAGAGCTTTGTGTGGACCTCAGCACGCAGCTTAAAGGTCTGTAAAGGAAAGTGATTGTGGAAGCATCAGTTTTTATCAAGTATTGTCATTGTTGTGCTTAGCAGGGTACACAGTCAAGGTAACATTTTTTCAATTAGTTTAAATGTCATTGGATATGAATGTTCAACAATCAGCCATGATGAACACAATTAGGTGACTAATCTTGAAATGTGATCCTTTATGATTGTGTATTTTCTTGTGTCTGTGCCCTCCTCAGGACAGAGCATGTCATCTGGAACTTTTCACAAAATACTTCGACCGCTTCTATTCAGTATTTTTATTCTTGGATGTTTTGTGGCTGCCTTTCTGGTGTATCTTAAGCCACCCAGCAGCTGGTTAGATGGTCCATCAAAGTCATCCAATTCTACAAACCAAGTCCAGCATGTGTTTACTGCAAAGAGTAAAGACATGCTCGGTGACGAAAAGACGATCACGATTCTTGTCTGGCTGTGGCCCTTTGGGAAAGCCTATGAAACAAACATCTGCAGCTCCGCCTTCAACATCGAGGGCTGCTTCGTCACAGCGAACAGAAACTTCTACAACAAATCAGACGGGGTTGTGATCCACCACAGAAACATTAATAGGGATCTATCCAACTTGCCGAAACTGCAGCGGCCACCGTTCCAGAAATGGATCTGGATGAACTTGGAGTCACCGTCAAATTCAGGCAAGCTGCCCGGTATTAATAACTTGTTCAATCTGACTCTCAATTATCGTCAGGATTCAGACATCCAAATCCCTTATGGGTCGATTGAAATAGCAGAGACTGTGGAGGACTTTGTACCACCCAGAAAAAACAAACTGGTCTGCTGGATTGTCAGCAACTGGAGTCCAAGGCATGTGCGGTCAAAGTATTACAATGAGTTAAAAAAACACATTAAGGTTGACGTATATGGACGTGCCTTTGGGAAGTACATAGCTAAAAAAGATTACATCCCTATTGTTTCTAGCTGTAAGTTCTATTTGTCCTTTGAGAACTCAATCCACAAAGACTACATCACTGAAAAATTCTACAACCCCCTCTCTGTGGGTACAGTGCCAGTGGTTCTTGGCACAACCAGGCAAAACTATGAGAACTTTATTCAAGGAGACGCCTTCATCCACGTAGATGATTTCAACTCGCCCAAAGAGCTGGCTGACTACCTGCTTCTCCTGGACAAGAATGAAGACCTGTACCGAGGGTACTTTAAATGGCAGCAACACTTTAAATTAAAAAAAATCAATTCCTGGGCAGAGCGCACGTGCCAGGCTTGTGATTATCTGAGACAGCACAAGGAATACAGGGCATTTAATAACCTTAACAAGTGGTACTGGGGCTGATGGTGCTTAGATGGACTATACAGCATTCATTACCTCTTCATAAAGGACACAAAAAAAGGTTACTTTTGGATAAAGTGAATATTTAGATGCAATATTTAATTGGAGCGTTACAAAAAGACAATCTAATGTGAGATAGTGAGGAAGCCACATCTATGCAGAGCATTGAAAAATGTGACGGTCATGTAGTTTTGGATATGTATGAGAAAAAAGGGTAGACAATAAATAAAATAGACTTTATTCCCGTTCCTTTGTGTCCTTCCCTCCTTCATTCTTGCTTTCCTTCCTTTCTTACCTTGTGCTTTCTCTCATTGTGCCTTTTCGCTCTGCCTTGCGTCCTCACTCTCTTTCCTTCATCTTCCCTTCCTTCCCTACGGTCCTGCAGTCCTTTTTTCCTGCTCCCTGTTCTGCCCTTCTTTCATGTGCTTTTCTTTTCTTTCCTTGCACTTCTATTTCCGTCGCTTCTACATTTTATGCAAGATGAACAGGCAGGAATTATTTTCAGTGAGTTTTACTTCTTTACTGCCTCTGGAGCCATCATGTAAGATACAGGATTATGAGTCCAGTATTTTTTTTTTTACTACAGCATTGTCCCTAATAATATTAGGGATAAGGCTGTCATTACAAATATTATTTGTAATGAACATGTGAATAAATGCAGTGAAGTGAGGTTTCATCTGCATACAATCAGGCTGTTAGCCAACCTTGTGGTCCAGTTTATAACAGTAGTATGAAGGTGGTTGCAATTCTTCTGCTTGTAATGCCAAGGGATGGTGTGTGGTATTTTTTAGATTTAAATGTTTTCGTATGAGACAACAGAACTGATAGCATGGATTTACAGAGACAGAATGAAGCACAGGCCTCTGTTTGTCCAACAGAAACTTTTGCTTACAGTTTCACTGTGTCTGGTTCTTTCTCCCGTATGAAAACAAAAGATTGTTGTGCAATGCGTTGGGTAATATTGATCAGGAAAAGGTTTTTATTCTGTGAATTTTGTTTGTCTCTAAGTTTGCTCTCTTGATTGTACAACACACACAGACACCTGATAAGCTAAAGTCATTTTGTGACTCTGCTGTGAGGATGTTGCCGGACAGGAGAACAAATCAGTTTTTTATTGCATATAGCTACATTTTAATAAAAGGTGCTGACTGAGTTGGTTCCTTAAACTCTTTGATTAAATCTATTTGGGTGGTTTCTCCAGGGAAAAAAATGGCCTATTTAGTGAGACGCTCAGTTAGTCAGAACAACTTTTTGCCAAGTCACTGTATTTTGCCAATTGTATTCTAACTGTGGATGTCTGATAAAATAAAGACATGGGTATATGAAAAACTTGAATGAGTGAGGCTTGTGGTTCTTTAAGTATAAAGACATGTTTAAGCTTGTATGCTTGTTAAGGCTGAAACCAGTTATACCCATACACTGTATGAAAAGATTACCTTTTCCCCACTTCTTGACATTTAATCATACTAAATCTTTTTTGTTGCAGGTCAGTTAGCATAACTTAAATATTTTTAGTTGTGAAATACAATTTAGTAAATACATTTTTTTAACTTTCTTTAAAATTAAGTAGTTTAAGCCAATTTTACCCGTATTTCATAGAATTATCTTAAAAACTGTGCTACTTGGGTCAAACGTTTTGGGTGTCCTGGAACATGTTTCTTGCAGTAGTTTGCTGTAATTTGGGTCCATTCTTACCAATGGAGCTAGTGTAACTAGTCAGGTTTGTGGGCCGTATTTCTCACACACACCTTTGCAGTTCTGCTGACAAATTTTCTATGGAGCCTAGATCAGGGCTTATTAATGACCACTTGGGGCTTTTTGTATCACATTTGCCAGTATCCATAGGGTCGTTGTCCATTGGTTAGAAACAACATTTGTGCCCAAGTTTTAGTTTCCTGGATAATGTGCAAAAGAGAACAAGCGCTTGGAGGTCAGGTGTTTTGAAACAACTCTCCCTCCCAATATGGAGGGACTATGTGGTTGTTGCATTACACTGCCCCCTATGTGTCTGGCATGTTTAAAGCAATGCTCAGTGGTGTGTTTGTGCAGATTTGTGTGTATGAAAACCTGACTGAAAACAATTCTGTTTGATATTATTAAAAGCAACGTGGGGGCACATTTTTCTTTCATAAAGACCCGGCACATGTGTACTGGGCCTGAGAGGCAGCAAAAGCTGTTTTGCTCGGAAGATTTTTTTGTCACAGGTAACATTTATTCATCAAATAAAAAAAGAAAATGCAGCTTAAGTAAAACTAGAACAGAAAATATGTGGAAATGACGTTTGCTACATCCTAAAAAAGAAATTTGTTAAATGAAATAAGAAAAACTAAAAATAGAACTTAATAAAATACTAGAGGCAATAATGCAATCCAAAATGCTGAGATTGTAGGACATTGAACGTACTGATGAATCTAGCAAGCCTCTTATGGTAACAATATATCAATGATGTATCCTAAAGAAATTAATACAATTTCTAAAAAAATTTCACAAAACTCAAAGCGCCTTCCAGTTCAGACGTGGATGAATTTTAAAATCAAGGTTATCTTCAAACGAAGAACTGAAAAGGGTTCTAGAGCTACCTCTAGCTGCAAGTGATCCCCATTAAACTGTTAAAAAATATGCCTGATGACAAATCCCCAGGATCTGAAGGCTTCCCTACAGAATTAAAAAAAATTATTCTGGCCACTGCTGGCCTCAACCCCCCAATGGATGGTCCTAGAAATTCAGGAAACAAAATACTCTCACCAAACAATAATCGTGCTAACAGAAATCTCTACTTTGATTCTAGACTGGGTCCGCTCAGTTACTCGATTCGGAAACCATCTTGAGATATCATCCTCTTTGTAGTGAAAAACTCCCCTGGCATATGAAGGCAACCAGGTTCGCTATATGGTATACCTGAAATGCTGCAAAAGGACACATGAGAAAAAAGAATGAATTGAACTATTTACCTTGTGCTCACCAGGGCACACATTCAATACACCTATTTTTCTAATAGCTTTTCTAGCACTGAAAATTAATGGGTTTGTATAAGAAGGAGACATAAATAAAAATATCAGGTGGCAAATCTTGACATTGAATCCATTAATTGTGGCTTTTCTCTTTTCTGTGCCCTTCTCAGGACAGAGCATGTCATCTGGATCTTTTCACAAAATCCTGCGACCGCTCCTGTTCAGTATTTTTATTCTGGGATGTTTTGTCACTGCCTTTTTGATGTATTTTAAGCCTGCTGCCAGCTGGTTAAATGGTCCGTTAGGATCATCCTATTCCGCAAACCTCTTTCAACGTGTCTGTGCTACAAAGAGTGACAAAGACGTGACCGTTGTTCTTGTCTGGCTACGACCCTATGGAAAAACCTTTGATATGAACATCTGCAGCTCAGCCTTTAACATCGAGGGCTGCTTCATCACAGCAGACAGAAAGTTTTATAACAAATCAGACGGAGTTGTCATCCATCACAAGAGCATCGCCCCTGACCTGTCAAACTTGCCAAAAACACAGTGCCCGCCATTCCAGCAGTGGATTTGGATGAACATGGAGTCACCATCAAACTCACCTAAGCTGCCTGGGCTTGATAACTTGTTCAATCTGACTCTCAATTACCGTCAGGATTCTGACATCCATGTGCCTTATGGGTCTATTGAAATAGCAGAGACTGTGGAGGACTTTGTACCACCAAGCAAAAACAAATGCGTCTGCTGGATTGTCAGCAACTGGAGTCCAAGGCATGTGCGGTCAAAATATTACAATGAGTTAAAAAAACACATTAAGGTTGACGTATATGGACGTGCCTTTGGGAAGTACATAGCTAAAAAAGATTACAACTCTATTATGGCAAGCTGTAAGTTCTATTTGTCCTTTAAGAATTCAATCCACAAGGACTACATCACTGAAAAATTCTACAACCCCCTCTCTGTGGGCACGGTGCCAGTGGTTCTTGGCACAACCAGGCAAAACTATGAGAATTTTGTTCAAGGAGACGCCTTCATCCATGTGAATGATTTCAAATCCCCCAAAGAGCTGGCTGACTACCTGCTTCTCCTGGACAAGAATGAAGACCTATACCGTGGGTACTTTAAATGGAGACGCCACTTTAAAATAATCAAAGCGTCTTTCTATGGAAAACTCACATGCCAGGCTTGTGGTTACCTGAGACAGCATAAAGAATACAGGGCAATCAATAACCTTATCAAGTGGTACTGGGACTGATGGTGCTTACACAGATGGTACAGCATTCAGCAAACAGAAAAAGTGGTTTCTCTTGGAGCCAAACATTGAAATAAGGAACACATTGTAATATTTAAATAGGAAGTTGCAGAATGTATTCCCTTTTTTTATTTTTACTGTGTGTAGGGTACCAGACTATTGTTTTTACTATCCTTTGAAACTTTTTTAAAGTTCAAATCATTCACTGCTAATCTATCAGATTCTTGCCTTGAATTTCCTGTCATAGTTGCTCATAATAGGAGCTCTTTAAACAAGCTGTGAATTATATTTACAATGATGAAAATTGGAAAGCTATGAATTTTGATTTGACTAAGTCCTTATTCTGGATAAGTATGGAAAACATAATGCATAATAGGGTAAGGGGAGTGTTTTTATTTCCAGATTTTGTCCCTTTCCATTATCTGAAAGTTTCACTGTTCCTTCCTTTGTTTTTTTCTTTTCTTTCCTCCTTAAGACGGCTCTTATGCACAGTTAAATTGTTTCTTTTTGTCCTCATTTCTTTTCTTACTCATCTCCTTACTTGTGTCCTTCCTTCCTTCCTTCCTTCCTTCCTTCCTTCCTTCCTTCCTTCCTTCCTTCCTTCCTTCCTTCCTTCCTTCCTTCCACTCTCTTGCCTCTTATAATCAATCCCACTCAAAGGAAAAAAAAAACTGACAGCTCTAATAGATTAAATCTAATAAAGAACAAACATCTGTGGTAAAGCACTTGGCCCTTAATCAATCCCCTTCATTCAGGAATTGCTTGGTCTATCACAAAATTATTACCAAGTAACTACATAATAATAAATCCACACAAACAAACCTGGAGCCTGATAGCTAGGTGGAAAAGATAGGCAAATCACTGATCCAACAAATCCAGCTACAACATCCCAGAGCAAAAGAAAACGGAGTAAGATCTGTTTCCTGTTTGTCTCTTGAGACTTAACACAGCAACATTGGAGCAACATTTTTTTTCCCTCTGCGATGCTCTTCTCTGTAGCTATTGTCTTAGAACATGGTTGTGTAAATCATGATGAACTCTGTTTTCTACTAGGATCTGGTAGCTAAAATCCATAGATAGAAGAGATGAAGTAAACTGGGGCTGGTGAGTAAAAAGCTGTTGCCAGAGAATATCAGTCTGATGAAGCCCTAACTGCTTTTATTAAGGAAAGGCATTCTGTGTTGTATATATATATATATATATATATATATATATATATATTTATAGTTCAAATGTCTTTATAGCAGTGCTGTGAAGGTGAATAAAATTCTATTTTATCTTTGTGGGGATTGTTCTGAGCAATTTAGAAACTTGTGATCAGTTGCAATGCTAGTACTGCCAACAGAATGTGTTGTTTTTACATTTAAATGGCTTTTTTTTAATTAAACTTTATTTTTCAAGGAAAGAAATACATTGAGATTGTTAATCTCTCTTACAAGGATGTCCTGGCCATCATGTATCAGGTTACAATCTTACTGGCATGGTCTAATTATGAAAAGTGTGCAATATGCATTATATGCGTGATAGATCTATGCAGTTTTTAGAAGCTTTGTGACTCTGTGAGCATCTGGTTAGCCTCAGTTGGAGAGTTAGTGAAATTGACTCCGCCTTCGAAGGGTCCTGCATCGTCGACTCCGCCCCCAAAGGGTCCTGCTTAGTGACCGGCCTCAGAGGGCTCTGCTCCGTCGTCCACCGGGACGCCCTCCGGACATCCTGACACACCGAAATTTCCTTACTTTTTCTATTTTTTCTCCATACATTTTTAAATCAATTTCCTCAATTTTCTTCCTCCTGAATACAACAGTCTTTGTTTTATCAACTGGAAATTTAACTCCCCGGTTATAAGCCCAATTTTTAACAGATTTAATAGTATTTTGTATTTTACAATACTCTAGTCTTATATTTTCCCTTTTCTCCACAAAGCTCCATCATCAGCAAATAATGACTACATGACATCCTGATCTAATTCTGTAAAAACATTAATCACAACTGAGAATAATAAAGGACTGATAATACTCCCCTGTGGAGTTCCATTATCAATTTTATATTTATCAGATGTTGTTACTCCCATCTGTACTCGTATAACTCTATTAAACAAAAAATCTTTAATCCAATTATAAGCCCTTCCTGTTATCCCCATTTTATATAATTTTATAAGCAACCCATCCTCTGATAGCATGTCATATGCTTTCTCAATATCAAAAAAATATTGCTACTACTACTTCCCAATTAATCTGAGCTTTTCTAATATCTGATTCCAAACACACTACTGGATCCATTGTACTCCTTCCTTTTCTGAATCCACTTTGACATGAAGACAACAGTCCTTTACTTCCTACATAATATGTAATCCTTTCTGTTATCATTCTTTCCATAACCTTTCCTAAACATGAAGTAAGTGCAATTGGTCTAAAACTTGAAGGGTTTGTTGGATCCTTTCCTGGTTTAATAATTGCCACAATAATTGCTTCCTTCCAATTAATTCTCAGGAGCTGCACGTCACTCAACATATAAAGCCCGCCCACGCCTGTGATTGGTCTAAATTAGTCAAGCTAATTTGATCTTATTCCACATTCTTTAAGATGGACTTTGGTTCTTTAAGTCAGATCTGCAGTGAACCAGGATTTATTGAATCATTCTGATGATGGTTTTCAACCATTTTATTTGTCCTCTTGTTTCTTTTGTGTGTAATTAGTTCCTTAGCTTATTTTTATCTTAATTTTGCTTAGTAGTTTAGTTACATTTCACTAGCCTAGTAGAGAGGATTTGTTGATTGAAATATATTTTTAATTCAGATAAAAAGCATTTTATAGTGATGTTCTCCAGATGTTCATCTTTTTCTGTTAATAAATTCTTGATCTTGAAGAGAAGTTGTCACTCCTTTATTCCATATTTGTGTAGAGTTTGCTGTTAAAAGAAAGCCAGTGCTCGAATTACCCTTTTAATTATTGTCCTAGTATCAGCTATTTGGGCTAATATTGACCGGACAATACCTAGGACAAACCAAGAGTTATTTATTAAACATTAAACAACTTAATACCGTGCATATTGTACACTCACCTCCTTAACATTTCTTACTCCTACTGCTGGTGGAGTATTTTACCTTGCTTTACACAACCTCTGCACGTTCAACAAATCCCAGAGAAGGATGAAAAGTCCTACCAGGAAGAACCAGGAATCTGAAATTCACAGTCTAAATTTGTAGTGGAACTTTGAAATGCAATGTAAAAGTGCCCAATAAGGACAACTTACAGGGATATCTCAGGAAGAACAGGACATGGCGCATAGGCAGTCTAAGAAAGGAACCAGCAAATAACAATAAAAAACGCTGTGGGGGGGCTTATCATACATTCAGACTGAGAGAGAGGTGGGAGGTTGCTTCACTTCTGGCACTAAAAAGTGTTATTTCTAACGGAAGAAACCTCCATTTTTTTCTGGCTACATGTGTTGGGGAACATGTCTGACACCAAAAGGAATACTAATCCATGAGCAGCACTGCATAGAGCTCGTCAAAAAGCAAAGAAGCTGCACACAGCTAGCAGAGACTGGCATGGATTATGGTGACAGCGTGTCTTTCAAGAAAAAAAGTGGCTAAAACAGTTTCCATAACCTTTACTGAAAAGATCGATGCTCCCATGGAGCAGAAGTTTACAGAGCTGCACTCTCTCTTGGACAAGCTAAGCAAATAACTGAGACTGACAGCTGCCTCTCTGATGGCAAGGACCTCACAACCACTCTGGAGAACCAGTCAGCAGAACTTAAAAAAAAAAAAAAAAAAAAAAAAAAGTGCAGATTTTAAAAAACCAAGCTGGGGACAGTGAAAACAGAACCCGCAGAGATAACATGAATTACTGACATCAAGTTTTTTGAGACCTGGCATCCAAATATGCTGTAGCTGGACACCAAGTGAGGCTCAATTAAAACTGACTGGGCACACAGAACGTTAGGCATGCCAAAGAGCCTGTTTATGTTAAGTTGCATAATTTTGGTGCTGCAGCCCGAGAGAATGGTGAGGTCTTCTATCTGGGCAACAAGACCTACATCTGCCAGAAGGTAAGGGAAGCCCGACACCAGTTCAACTGGGTATGTGAACGCCTTATCCAGAGAGGACTACAGTTTCAGATACTCTGCCCATCCATCTTATGCTTCTTTAACAGGGAGAAACACTTCTTAAAATCCCACTGGGAGCTGAGGATTTTCTGACTAAAAAGTGTTATTTTTGAGTGCTGAAGAAGAATTACGTTGAATGTTTTTTACACGGTTTACACAGCACACATGGAAACTAAACTTTTGCCAAATGGAAGAGGAGGAATAGTGTAAAGAACCATTTTTTATCATATGGTGCATTTTGATTTGGTAACATTTTCTTCACCATACTCACTGCTAGGTGGAGGACAAGTGGGAACTTTAATTGTTCACCTAACCCAAATATTGATACACCTCCCCACAGCCTACTCTCTCCAAGAAAAGTACAAAAATCTGAGAAATTTGTAAAGAATTTGAATTCTATGATGCTTAGAGTTTGCTTCACCCCCAGATCAGTGGTCTTAAACTCAAATCCAAGAGGGCCAGTGTCCAGCATCTTTTAGATGTGTCCCTTACCCTACACACCTGAATCAAATGGCTAAACTACCTCACCAGTGTACAGTGCAGCTCTGCAGAGCTCTGCTAATGAGCTCATATTGGAGCCAGGTGGGCTGAAGCAGAGATGCATCTAAAAGTTGCAGGACCTCTGCCTTTGAGGACTGGATTTTGAGACCAATGTCCTAAATAAAGACTACACTTTCTTTCAATCCCCACAAGGCCCTGTCCAGAATATACTACTTTTATCTTTGAGAACAGTTTTGCGCAGAATACTGAACTTTGGAACTGATACCAAGTTTCTTTCTGATCACTCCCTTATAAGTGTATCTCTCCCCCTTCTACAGATCCAGCCTGCAGGCCCTGGAGTCTTGATCCTATCCTGATAAGTAACCAGTTTTCTTTTGAATATATTACATCTGAAAATAGAACATAGAAGGTCAGTTTAATGAATCTCACAGCAGGTCTCTGGTGAGACAGCTGGATGCAGCTCGCTCTGCCTTAAATTCAGCTCACAATCAATTACTTCAGCAAGTGATGAAGAAGGGTGATGAAGAAGGGTGACAGGGCAGGCTAACACTCGGAGCCACAAACTGATCAACTTTTACGGGTGATCAGAGTGAGGTGTGACCAAACCTGTTCTGCTTCTTTGCAATGATGACCACTCCAATACCCCCCAAGTGTGGCATTCAGAGAAAGTGCCACTTGGATTGATTAACAGCAGTAAAAGCTTTACTTTAACAGCGTATTATGGTGCCAGTAACTTCTGACACCGCAAAGAAAGAAGACCAACAACAAGATGACATCACTCAAGACTCCAATAAACTCAAACTCTGCATTCAAGATACAGACTTTTAGAACAAATAATTGCTGTTGAACTTCTAATTCCACTAACAATTTTCTTGTTGTTTTGGTTGTTTTACTTTTTCAGCTGACTGTCGTCGAGCCAACATTATCTTCCCTGACGTATGCTGCTTCGATTCAGAAATCTGGATATGAGACGGTGGAAGTTAATAATTATGGTCAGGGTTTGCTTTCAATTAGTTCATAAAACATTTTATTACATTGTATTGTTTAATCAAACAAATCCTTCACTTTGGGTGATTGTGACTGATTGTGATTGATTTGTAGGATTAGTTTATAATCAAAAGAGTGAAACTGTCATGGAAAATGTTACTGTTCTGCTTGTGTGCCCTAAAGGAATCACACCCACTTTTGTCATGCATTATACTTGTATAACTTTTCTTTTGCTGAACAAGTTTTGTTAGAGGAAAGTTTAATCCCCTCTATGAAACAAAATACGTCAGGGGGTCAATCACTGCCATACTCTCATGATTAACAAAAGCCTTTGTGTAACAAGAAGAAACCAGGTCTTTATAACTCATATTTATAACCTATGAGTGTTAATCCCTGATGGAAGCTTGATATTCCGTATCATGCTGTCATGCAAGTTTCAATAAAGTGTTTGAGTGTATTCATTGTTTGGTAATCATACTCTCATGATTAACATATATATATATATATATATATATATATATATATATATATATATATATATATATATATATATATATATATATATATATATATATATATATCCGTCCGTCCGTCTTCTTCCGCTTATCCGGGGTCGCGGGGTAGCAGCTTCAGTAGGGAGGCCCAGACGTCCCTCTCCCCAGCCACTTGGGCCAGCTCCTCAGGAGGAATCTCAAGGCGTTCCCAGGCCAGCCGGGAGACATAGTCCCTCCAGCGTGTCCTGGGTCTTCCCCTGGGCCTCCTCCCGGTGGGACGTGCCCGGAACACCTCACCAGGGAGGCGTCCAGGAGGCATCCTGACCAGATGCCCGAGCCACCTCAACTGGCTCCTCTCGACGTGGAGGAGCAGCGGCTCTACTCTGAGTCCTCCCCGGATGACTGAGCTCCTCACCCTATCTCTAAGGGAGAGCTCACACACACTACGGAGAAAACTCATTTCAGCCGCTTGTATGCGGGATCTCGTTCTTTCGGTCACGACCCAAAGTTCGTGACCATAGATGAGGGTAGGAACGTAGATCGACCGGTAAATCGAGAGCTTCGCCTTTTGGCTCAGCTCTCTCTTCACCACAACGGATCGGTACAGCGCCCGCTTCACAGCAGACGCTGCACCAATCCGCCTGTCGATCTCCCGCTCCATCCTCCCCTCATTCGTGAACAAGACCCCAAGATACTTGAACTCCTCCACTAGGGGCAGGACATTCTCCCCAACCCGGAGAAGGCACTCTACCCTTTTCCGGTTCAAGACCATGGTCTCGGATTTGGAGGCACTGATTTTCATCCCGGCCGCTTCGCACTCGGCTGTGAACCGCTCCAGTGAGAGCTGTAGATCACGCCCTGATGAAGCCAATAGGACCACGTCATCCGCGAATAGCAGAGACGCAATCCTAAGGCCACCAAAACAGATCCCCTCAACACCTTGGCTGCGCCTAGAAATTCTGTCCATAAAAGTTATGAACAGAATCGGTGACAAAGGGCAACCTTGGCGGAGTCCAACTCTCACCGGAAACGAGTCCGACTTACTGCCGGCAATGCGGACCAGACTCTGACACCGGTCGTACAGAGACCTGACAGCCCTTATTAAAGGGTCCGGTACTCCATACTCCCGGAGTACCCCCCACAGGATCCCCCGGGGGACACGGTCGAATGCCTTCTCTAGATCCACAAAACACATGTAGACTGGTTGGGCAAACTCCCATGCCCCCTCAAGAATCCTGCTGAGGGTGTAGAGCTGGTCCAGTGTTCCACGGCCAGGACGAAAACCACACTGCTCTTCCTGAATCCGAGATTCGACTTTTAACAACAACAAGATGACATCACTCAAGACTCCAATAAACTCAAACTCTGCATTCAAGATACAGACTTTTAGAACAAATAATTGCTGTTGAACTTCTAATTCCACTAACAATTTTCTTGTTGTTTTGGTTGTTTTACTTTTTCAGCTGACTGTCGTCGAGCCAACATTATCTTCCCTGACGTATGCTGCTTCGATTCAGAAATCTGGATATGAGACGGTGGAAGTTAATAAGTAGGGTCAGGGTTTGCTTTCAATTAGTTCATAAAACATTTTATTACATTGTATTGTTTAATCAAACAAATCCTTCACTTTGGGTGATTGTGACTGATTGTGATTGATTTGTAGGATTAGTTTATAATCAAAAGAGTGAAACTGTCATGGAAAATGTTACTGTTCTGCTTGTGTGCCCTAAAGGAATCACACCCACTTTTGTCATGCATTACACTTGTAAAAATTTTCTTTTGTTGAACAAGTTTTGTTAGAGGAAAGTTTAATCCCCTCTATGAAACAAAATACGTCAGGGGGTCAATCACTGCCATACTCTCATGATTAACAAAAGCCTTTGTGTAACAAGAAGAAACCAGGTCTTTATAACTCATATTTATAACCTATGAGTGTTAATCCCTGATGGAAGCTTGATATTCCGTATCATGCTGTCATGCAAGTTTCAATAAAGTGTTTGAGTGTATTCATTGTTTGGTAATCATACTCTCATGATTAACATATATATATATATATATATATATATATATATATATATATATATATATATATATATATATCCGTCCGTCCGTCCGTCTTCTTCCGCTTATCCGGGGTCGCGGGGGTAGCAGCTTCAGTAGGGAGGCCCAGACGTCCCTCTCCCCAGCCACTTGGGCCAGCTCCTCAGGAGGAATCTCAAGGCGTTCCCAGGCCAGCCGGGAGACATAGTCCCTCCAGCGTGTCCTGGGTCTTCCCCTGGGCCTCCTCCCGGTGGGACGTGCCCGGAACACCTCACCAGGGAGGCGTCCAGGAGGCATCCTGACCAGATGCCCGAGCCACCTCAACTGGCTCCTCTCGACGTGGAGGAGCAGCGGCTCTACTCTGAGTCCTCCCCGGATGACTGAGCTCCTCACCCTATCTCTAAGGGAGAGCTCACACACACTACGGAGAAAACTCATTTCAGCCGCTTGTATGCGGGATCTCGTTCTTTCGGTCACGACCCAAAGTTCGTGACCATAGATGAGGGTAGGAACGTAGATCGACCGGTAAATCGAGAGCTTCGCCTTTTGGCTCAGCTCTCTCTTCACCACAACGGATTGGTACAGCGCCCGCTTCACAGCAGACGCTGCACCAATCCGCCTGTCGATCTCCCGCTCCATCCTCCCCTCATTCGTGAACAAGACCCCAAGATACTTGAACTCCTCCACTAGGGGCAGGACATTCTCCCCAACCCGGAGAAGGCACTCTACCCTTTTCCGGTTCAAGACCATGGTCTCGGATTTGGAGGCACTGATTTTCATCCCGGCCGCTTCGCACTCGGCTGTGAACCGCTCCAGTGAGAGCTGTAGATCACGCCCTGATGAAGCCAATAGGACCACGTCATCCGCGAATAGCAGAGACGCAATCCTAAGGCCACCAAAACAGATCCCCTCAACACCTTGGCTGCGCCTAGAAATTCTGTCCATAAAAGTTATGAACAGAATCGGTGACAAAGGGCAACCTTGGCGGAGTCCAACTCTCACCGGAAACGAGTCCGACTTACTGCCGGCAATGCGGACCAGACTCTGACACCGGTCGTACAGAGACCTGACAGCCCTTATTAAAGGGTCCGGTACTCCATACTCCCGGAGTACCCCCCACAGGATCCCCCGGGGGACACGGTCGAATGCCTTCTCTAGATCCACAAAACACATGTAGACTGGTTGGGCAAACTCCCATGCCCCCTCAAGAATCCTGCTGAGGGTGTAGAGCTGGTCCAGTGTTCCACGGCCAGGACGAAAACCACACTGCTCTTCCTGAATCCGAGATTCGACTATCAACAACAACAAGATGACATCACTCAAGACTCCAATAAACTCAAACTCTGCATTCAAGATACAGACTTTTAGAACAAATAATTGCTGTTGAACTTCTAATTCCACTAACAATTTTCTTGTTGTTTTGGTTGTTTTACTTTTTCAGCTGACTGTCGTCGAGCCAACATTATCTTCCCTGACGTATGCTGCTTCGATTCAGAAATCTGGATATGAGACGGTGGAAGTTAATAAGTAGGGTCAGGGTTTGCTTTCAATTAGTTCATAAAACATTTTATTACATTGTATTGTTTAATCAAACAAATCCTTCACTTTGGGTGATTGTGACTGATTGTGATTGATTTGTAGGATTAGTTTATAATCAAAAGAGTGAAACTGTCATGGAAAATGTTACTGTTCTGCTTGTGTGCCCTAAAGGAATCACACCCACTTTTGTCATGCATTACACTTGTAAAAATTTTCTTTTGTTGAACAAGTTTTGTTAGAGGAAAGTTTAATCCCCTCTATGAAACAAAATACGTCAGGGGGTCAATCACTGCCATACTCTCATGATTAACAAAAGCCTTTGTGTAACAAGAAGAAACCAGGTCTTTATAACTCATATTTATAACCTATGAGTGTTAATCCCTGATGGAAGCTTGATATTCCGTATCATGCTGTCATGCAAGTTTCAATAAAGTGTTTGAGTGTATTCATCGTTTGGTAAGCAGAATCAAGTTTATTGCCAAGTAGGGTTTGCACTTACAAAGAATTTGATATGGTGTTGATGGTGCAGACAAAACAAAATACATATATATACACAGAATGTTATGTTCTTATTTAAGGTGTTTTTTCCCCCCACAACAATAATTACTTGAAAGGGTATACAGCTAAACTGGACCAAAACCTTCCCACCTAGTGTCACCCTGTTACAGGCAGATATTTAACACCCTCCCTCATGAAAGGTTACAAGCTGTTGTAAAGGGCAATGATGAGATTCTACAGGTATAGGCATTGTTAGAGCTAGAAAGCTCTAACAATGCCTATGGTCTGAGGGTTAAAAACTTTAATATCCTTTGTGTCACGGGGGTGGGGAGGGGTTCAAATGTATTATCCACAAATACAATCTTAAATATGCATTTACACACTCAAAACTTGTGCCACCCAAGGTTGGTGACTAAGTTTATCCATAATGTGTCCAAAATGTCCACGAGAACCAACCAGTCTTGTCACCCGATGCATGGCCCCTTTGCTGAGGACTGCCGGGAATTGGGATGAGTCAGTGATGGCCCTCACAAGGCCTCGTTGAAGGGGTTTATGGTTTTTGTGAGACTGCAGACTGAGATGATTGTACGTTCTTGCCTCCTGCAACCCCCTGTGTGACTATCCTGTTCAGCTGAAAATACCGTGTTGAAAGCAAGCCCTCCACATGGCAGCAGAGCACAGAGGCCTTCAGAAGGACAGGTTTGTGTAACCCCTCTCATTAACTACTAAAGCTGTCCCTCAGTCCAGCCAAATGGGAGCCACTTATGTTATCATCACCATGCCAACCAGCTGTCAGCTTTTGGTGCAGCAAAGCTTTTGCACTTCACAGAGATGCATCTGTGTCATGTGGATCTCTCACCCCGCCACAAAGGAGTCACCACAGTAAATGCTTTTCTTCTCTGCGATGGCCCGACGAGCGGAAAAAGGAGTAACGGACACCTTATTGTAAAGCTTGATTAAATTAAGGGGACATCTGAGTCCAACTCAAATAGAGGTCTATTTACTGGACCTACACAGTCTGCATACAAAATCTTTTGGCAGCTGCATACTGGTTGACTTCAAGGGATTGAGAGGAACAAAAGGAACATGCAAAATCGGCAACCTTTTCGCTCAGTATAGCTAGCAGTGCCAGCTGCCGAGGTTAACAAACAACTGGATTGATTGTTCAGCAGAGGTGGGCCACAAACATTGGCGCAGGCATGTAGGTTAATGTGTCAAAGTTATAACATCATAATCTGCTCTGTCAACATGCCATTTATTCTGCATGACTTTCCGTGATGATTTTGTTTGATGGAAAATATAGGTCACTCCCTCTTTTGCTTGGATGGCACACGATGACAGATGTGCGACAGCGCGACAACAAAGATTAGAAGACACAATGTCACAGTTGTCATGTAGCTGCTCCAGGGTTTATTTAATGTCTCCATGGCGTTTGTGTTTATCAATCACTCATCTAGACCCCAGAAGACGGGAGGATTTTCATGCACTTGTAATTTAATCCAGATCATCACGTAGCTCCGTGCAATACCGAGAATCTAACCACTAAGAAATAATAAAGAAGTGTCAAGTAAGGGATGACTTCAGATCAGATATAGTTATTGTGCTGAAAGTCTTACATAACACGCTTGGTGTGGGTTAAAAATAACTCAACCTCGTCCCTTAGAGGTTGGTAGATGCGACCAACACACACTGCTGAACTGTCTTCCAGCCTTACTGGCTGATCCAAAAATGGGTTACACTCATTACCAGTGGGTAAGTCCACATACATCTCTTTACAAGGGCTTGAAAAGAAGCGAGTGTCAAATAAAGAGGCAGGGGAAGAGAGTTCATCCACAAAGAAATGCATTGCTCTCATCCTTATCACTCGGTCTGACCTTCCTGTGTACATCTGTGAAGGATTAGGTTGGTGGTCTTCCCCAGCTATTTTTGACCCCACGCCCCACCCCCTATGTTTTGCTGGAAAACTGATACAGATGCATGTATCAGGTCTCAACAGAGATTAGTTGTTCATCATCTTTGACGCTATGAATTTAAAGCTTGAGTGAGCCTTACAATAGCTATTGTGCTTTATTGGTACATTTTTTTCCCTCAATAGGCCAAGACATTATAAAGTGGAAAAAAAGGGAAACATGGATTTAAACATTTTTAACAATATACATTTTAAAAGTGTAGCGAACATTTGAGTTCAGTCTTCCTATTCACAACAGTATCAAACCATCATTTTTTTTTCCAGTTGCAGCTCTACCAGCTTTTGACTTGTAAAGCTTAAACTCTTTGCTCATACTTCATGTTAAAGGTTTACGAAAGATCATTCAGACAGAGACCATCTGTGAAATGCAATTTTAACGTCCTGAAACAGATGATCATTTTAACCTATATTTGAACGTTGCCATTCTAACTGAAAACTATTGTAGTTGTGGTGGTGTGTTTTGGGCCGTTGTCCTGCCAGATGTTGAACCTCTTTACCATTCTACAGGTTTCTGCCACCTCTAACAGTTTTTCCCCCCCGGATTGCCCAGTATCTAACCCCCATCCGTCTTTCTGACCAGCTTCCCTGACTTTGCCTATGAAAACCATCTCTTTAACATGATGCAGCTACCATGAAGGGGTGTGTGTGTTTAGGCAAATGTATGGTGTCCACTGTCACACATAAGGTTATGGTTTTGTATGTTAGTTAAAGGATTTATATTTCATCTGACCAGAGTGCCTTCTTAAAAATCCTTAATGTCCTATAGCTTGACTTATGACTTCTTATATAGCTTCCAGTGTTAAGTGTTTTTTTATTTATTTACTACTCCTTTTAACAAGGACAGATCTGCATAGTGCATGACTAGTTGATACCAAGTTATGAGACCCTGCAGCTCTTACAGATTTACCATCGGCCTCTTGGCTGCTTCTTTGATTAAACCTCTCTGTAAATTTAGATAGTTGATGGCGTCTCTGCAGTTTTAGGCACTACATTTCGTTGTCGTATCAAACAAAATTCCAATAAAATACAGTTATGTTTGTAGTTGTGCTTTGTCAAGCTGAAAAAATTGAAAAGGGATGAATACTTTTGCAAGGTGCTGTAAACATTACCATTTGTAATGTTCTACGTGACCGTGTTTTTATTCCTAGAGCTTGGTTTAGTTGATTAAATCAAACATGAACTGCAACCAAAGGAGGAGTGCTATGATTAGCAAGATAGCCAACATTTAAACTGCCTGTTCTACTCCTCCTTGTCTTTATTTTACCGTGGACGGATTAAGCATTCACTAAGCCACAGCTTTCAGTTTGTGAAGTGCTGCCAAGGATCTCCGAGCAAGCAGTGAGAGCTCCTGGCAGCTTGGTTCAGTACCTGGCATCCGCAAAGCTGCTGCTGGCACTTACCTTTCATCAGTCATCCGCAATAGCTTGTGTCTCCTACAACTTCCACAAGTGTGTCCTCACATGTCACAGCATCCAAATGGCCAGCTGTCTCTACTGTGTGACCACTATGTGACAGTAATTGATCACTTCATCACTCACATTGTCAGCTCGTGAATTGACATTTTTCCCAACAAGTAACACATTTGTATCTAGAGTAAAATGTAGCCTTGCAGTTTTCTGGCATTATGGGACTAAATCAGCGATGACGAAACCAGTTCAAACGCCTTCATGATTATTTGTTTGCCATGAGTGGCCTTAAATGGTGAAGAATGATTCAGTGCGGTATGCACATTCTCTCCAGAGATTACCACTAATATGAGCAGGTCTGTATTTATAGAAGAGCCCCACAGTAGATACCCCATAATCCTCCCTGACCCCTGTTTCAATCCCTGCCTCATCCCTGTGTCTGGACCAGCCAACCTCCGCAGTCCTTGACTTCAGCCTTACTCTCGTCCCATTTCAGCTGAGGCAGAGAGCCTTGAGGTCAGCACTGCGTTTTGGGAAGGAGAGGGAACCTTTTATCTACTTCTTCTCTTGCCTGATTAGAGTGAGAAGAAATCCAAGGACAATTGCTCATCTCGTGCAATATTTTCTATTTGTCTTCACTGTCTATTGCTCACCCTGCTGCTCTGTTTGACCCACAGATAAAGAAAGGCAAACCAAAAATGTCCTCCAGTGAGCGGTTCGACTGCCATTACTGCAAAGACTCTCTGCTGGGAAAGAAGTACATCATGAAAGAGGAGACGCAGTACTGCACAAAGTGTTATGAGAACCTATTTGCTAACTGCTGTGAAGCATGCTCTTTACCTATTGGCTGTAACTTTAAGGTAAGAAAGAACAGGGATTCCCTGAAAGAAATCCCTTAATGCTCCGAATGGCGCTGCAACATTAACATGAAACGTTTAATATGAATATATTTCCCTAAATGCATGACAGCTCGATAATCTTAAAGTATACTGTGTTGAATGCGTCTAGGACCTGTCCTATAAGGATCACCACTGGCATGAGCAGTGCTTCAAGTGTGCAAAGTGCAGCCGTTCCCTGGTAGAGAAGGCCTTTGCAGCCAAGGAGGATTTACTACTCTGCACTGAATGCTATGCACATGATTACTCATCCAAGTGCAGCACCTGCAAGAAAACCATCATGCCAGGTACAGGCAGCCTTGAGCATAGACCTGCAGGATGAAGTATACAGTATATAGCATTTAACAACATTTTACATTTAATATATTTGCATGAATCATGTATTTTAAGTAATTACTGAACTTGAAAGTTCAGTGCGGATCTTAGCAACACCTGTCAGTTGCAAACAAAACCATCCTAGCATAATGCCTATTAATAGCTATTCTGCAGTTGTTCCCACATCTACCGTTTCCAAGGGACTCAATGAGCTTTTAATCTCTGCTTTAATTATCCCATATCATGTTTATACAGGGATTTGACAAATGTTTCTGGAACTGAAATGCTCCAATGGCCAAACAAGACATTCTTTTTCTGACCTCACACTTTGAGCAAATGTTTCTCATTTACATAATTCATCCCCTCACTTAAAATGTTTAATATGCTCCAATAGGTATCAGTTATAGCTGTTATAGGAGTTGCCATTTTCAGGCAAAGTGGGGGGGAGGGGGGCTCCAGAAGGACAGGGGACCACTGATAGTCTCCAGGGCTGCCAGTGGCTCTTTGGACCTTCCACAATGATTCTCAATAGCCTAGGCTAAAAACGACTAACACTTTCAAATATTGGTAACAATTGTCGGTTTATGCTGTTTTTCACTTTTTTCATGTAATTGCATTGAATTTCCACAACAAAATGATGATAAAAGGGACATGATCCCAGGCTGTTAAATTTTTGGGTTTGTCTTTTGCCTGATTTCTTAATTTTGTCCTAGTCTTATTATGCAGCTGGTCTTGACAGTTTTCAGCCTTTTTATCTATTCTGGACTTGATGGCATTGTTGGAGAGCAGAACAGTTTTCCCTTTATCCTCTGCTCGTGCACCACAGTTCAGTTCCACAATTTTCAGACAGGCAGGTTTGATGAGCTGTTCTCCCAGGTTGGGAATCACTGATCTAAACTATCCCTCTAATTGTGATCCCCACATGGGTCCTAATGAGCTAGATGTCACTTACATGCACCAAGAAACTGCATTTAAAGACAGTAGACTTTTAATTGGCTACTGTCAAACAGCTTGAGTTAGGTTGTTGGTGTTTAGAGGATCTCTGGTGAGCAGTAGCTGCTCATTGTGTATCTAGGGCCAGAGTTAACACTTGGTTGTGTGTTTATGTAGGCTAATGTAGGCAGTTTTAACTTCAGGTTCAATGGTAACTTCCTGTAGACAAGCAGTGTGCTTTCATTTTAATGTTTAATTTCTAAAAGCAGAAATATAACTCTGATGAAAAAGCTGTTGTTTTAACAAAAAGTGTTTCCCATGTGAGGAAAACAATGAAAGAAAAAAGAACAATGATGACTGGCTTGCCTTTGCAAGCTTTAACTTTTATGTGTTTTCCTTTAACTCAGAATAAAACGAGAACAACTTGCCAAATTAGGGATGTCAGAGCTCGCCTAACACTCCTGAGATTCGTATTCAAAATGGCTCACACATTAACATTAAAGGAAAAATTACCAGTAGAAACTGTTAGTTAATATTTCGGACAGGTTGTTTCTGACAAATCAGTGGAATTTGTATAAGTGTAAAATATTTATCTTTCTATTCAGAAGTCAGTTTTTCTGGGTTCCCGGTCTGAAATATGAGAATGTTCCCTGAAGTTGAAATTCCAACAATTAAAGTCAGAAGCCCTAAATTCAGCGTTCAAGATGAAACATAGAGAAGTTTTCACTTAAAAACTATTTATTAAGACTTTTAATGGTATGTATATATTCAGACCAGGGGCACATTCATAGTAAATGCAAGTACAGTGAAGAAATGTCATATAACAAGGGACTGGAAACAGCAAGAAATATTGTAGTATTCCTATATATGTTCAATAGTTATTAGAAACAATTTTTATATACATTTCATTTTAAAGAGCATTTCCCCAATTTGCATTAAAATCATTTTTTTCTATATCTTTCCATCATGTAATTGCTGGTCCAAACAGAACAAACTGAAAGCTCATCTGGAACCTGGAGTTGGGTTTGATACCAGGAACAGCAGTACATCTGAAGCCATTTTTAATTCCTCGTCTGGATATTTTTGCATGCGATTTCCATTAATTTGTTTTACTTGGAAAACCTATTGTGGCCTGATCAGAACAAAAAATAGTCCAGCAATTATAAGAATTCTTTATGACATTTTATCTTATAAACTATTAAAATCAACCTTATGATGTTACCTAATCCTTATATAAAAAAATTATGCAGATGAATCTATAACCCCTAACCCTACATTACATGGTGCCTGCTGACAAACTAGCACTATTTTAGGAAGTGTGTACTCTGTCACCGAGGCACCATATGCTGACTTAGCTGCTCTCGCCTTGTTTGCCAGGTTCCCGAAAAATGGAGTACAAGGGGAACAGCTGGCACGAGACTTGCTTCCTGTGTCACCGCTGCCAACAGCCAATAGGAACCAAGTCTTTCATCCCCAAAGACTCTAGCTACTTCTGTGTGCCCTGCTTTGAAAAGCAGTTTGCATACCAGTGCTGTGCTTGTAAGAAGGTAGGAACAAAACAGATGTATTTTTTAACATACTCACTACTTCAGTAAATACTATTGACTCTATAAATGACTGCAGCTCAATGTGGGAACGAATACCTATTTGATTCCCCTTTTCCTGCATGTGTTTATTTTATCTCCAGGCCATCACTACGGGGGGTGTGACCTACCAAGACAAGCCCTGGCATCGTGAGTGCTTCCTCTGCATCGGCTGCAGAAGGCAGCTATCAGGGCAGCGCTTCACCTCTAGGGAAAATTACCCCTACTGCCTAGAGTGCTTCAGCAACCTGTATGCCAAGAAGTGTGTGGGTTGCACCAAACCCATTTCCAGTGAGTCAGTCTTCATGTATTATCTTAGAATCAGGGCATTTTTGTGGTTCTTCAATTTTTTGCATACAGTACACTCCCTCAGGGGATAAATGTAGTAATAATCTGGGGCCGTAAAGTACGTGTTTGAACCGTTCTTCTTCAGGGCAGAGAGAGACATTATACCCAATGTCTTTCGAAAAGAAGAACATGTTCACACATGTTACATTTTTAAACATATTTCTAGTCCACACAAAGTCAAACTGAAACTTCCTGACTATAATTTAAAAAAATAATTATTAAAACTAAATTCTATTCAGCAAGTTGCATAGCACACACTTTTTGATCTCAGGGTTAGGGTTAGGGTTCAAGAAAATTCAAATTTAAACCACGGTTAAGTGTTGGTGGTAGCGGGGAGGTAACATTATCGAACATCCTTGCTTCAGATTGTTGATACTTGGATTCAACAGGGTGTTCCAGCAGAACAATGATTCCAAACACGCATCAGAACTGCTTTCAGAAACAAGAAATGTGTGCTCTTCCTATAGCCCCAACTTCAACATACTGAAATTTAATGAAAAATGATTACATATACATATATATATATATATATATATATATATATATATATATATATATATATATATATATATATATATATACAAGGAAACAACCCAATTTAAACTGTTTAATTTCCAAAAAAACTTTATTATGATGAACTGCCAAATATCCAGACCAAATAATGCCAAAAGAAAGTTCTAATCGAATAACAAGTGTATGGTCAAGGTAGATCTGAGGGTGTATATAAATATTTTAGCCTGTATGTGTAGTTTTGACACTGTGTGAATTAGAAAACAAATCTCACAATTAATATGAAGCTGAGCATTCAATTTATTTATTTTTTTTCTTCACTGTATTTGTCTGTCATATTGTCAGTCCACAATGAAAAAGGAAGGTCCAAGTTAATGATTAAAAGTCTCAAATTAATATGTGAATTAATGCCCAAGGTAAATGTATGCAAGCTTTTCGCCCTGGGAGTCTCTGTCTTTGAAGTAAAATGCTTTATATTATTTTTTTTAAACAGATTCAAAGCACATGCAGACACATAAGTATCTTCTTTTTTTTTGTACAGGTCTGGCAGGTGCCAAATATATTTCATTTGAGGAGCGTCAGTGGCATAGTGAGTGTTTCACCTGTATGAGATGCTCTGTGTCACTGGTGGGACGCGGCTTCCTCACCCAGCGAGATGACTTATTATGCACCGACTGCGGCAGGGAGAAATGACCTTCGCAGGACAATTCTTGCCCACGATGCAAGAGCTTGCGTTCTCTTTTATCTGCGGATATTTCTTGTTAGTATACTTGGTGCATAAACCAGGACTTACCGTGGTCACGCAGTAACATCATGACCAGTGATTGGTGATTCAGCTGAAATTTCTCATCTTGCTTTAACTTTGTGTTCTTCTTTAAATGCATTCAATGTTCCTGTGACATTTGCCATTTACGTAAATGTAAAAAAAAAATTACATTTGTTTTCAGTAGTTGCCAATGTGCTTTATGCCACAACAAAAAAAATCTATTAATTTTGACAAAAGTGAAATAGTGTTTGCTTTTCAGACTATAGCCCCAAAAAAAGTGAGAAATAGGGCTGGTGCTGAGAATGACACTATCTGCAGAATTGTATGATGTTTGCATATTTTGCATGGAAATATTTTCGCAAGCAGAAAGTTTTGCATGATTTTGCTTAACAAATAGGAGGTTGCTTCACATTTCAATGGCAGACTTTATAGGTTTGATTTAAATGTGCACACTGACAAAAAAGGACAGGCATTGTGAATTAGCAATATTAAAGTGTTAAATATTTGACAATTGTTCCTATTCAGTTTAACTAATAAATAAGATGAGTTTGAACCTGTGCTAAAGTGTTATGGTTTTTCCTTGTCCAACAGCCATAATGCTTGCTAAGATAATTACTGCGGCTAGAACAACAAGTCCATGTAAATCAAGCCAACTGAACAGAAAAGCTTCAATCCAGCCTTCTTTTTTGTTAAATGACCAAAATGTTTCTTTAGAGATCCCCCAAAAAAACATAATTACATATCTGAGTCCATGTCAAAGCAAAGCTACTGGGGATAAGGCCAATGAAACCCAGAAGCACATCTGAGGACAGAACCACGTTTCAATCATCTGCTTGTCCTGAGAGACCAAAGCATCACCTCAGCATGTTCTCCTTGGTGCTTTTCTATGAACTGGAAAAGGTCAGCTTTTGCTCTCTGTTTGAAGTTTGCAAGGCGTCCGTTTATCCTTGTGATGCTTTTAGCATGATGGGGAATTCTTTTAGGTTCAAAAATGTCTTGGGAGATGTAAAGAAGATCTCCAAGGTCCAGGGTCCTATAGTTGTGTCTGTTAGTGGTCTGAGACAGGGTTGCCAGAATAACAGGTACAGGTTGGGTCAGATGTTTACGTACGCATATTACTGGCATGAATGTAATACTATTGCTGTTTTTAATAAGTGGTTCTTGTTTTTCAGTGATTTTATTTATTTTTGTTTTTACAGGGTCTAAGTCATGCATGTAGGTTCAAATATAAAACCCCACACCCAATTATATTTAGATGAATGTCTCTCAGCAAGTTTCATTTTAACCAACAAGTCCGTCCGTCCGTCCGTCCGTTGTCTTCCGCTTATCCGGGGTCGGGTCGCGGGGGTAGCAGCTTCAGTAGGGAGGCCCAGACGTCCCTCTCCCCAGCCACTTGGGCCAGCTCCTCAGGAGGAATCCCAAGGCGTTCCCAGGCCAGCCGGGAGACATAGTCCCTCCAGCGTGTCCTGGGTCTTCCCCTGGGTCTCCTCCCGGTGGGACGTGCCCGGAACACCTCTCCAGGGAGGCGTCCAGGAGGCATCCTGACCAGATGCCCGAGCCACCTCAACTGGCTCCTCTCGACGTGGAGGAGCAGCGGCTCTACTCTGAGTCCTCCCCGGATGACTGAGCTCCTCACCCTATCTCTAAGGGAGAGCCCAGACACACTACGGAGAAAACTCATTTCAGCCGCTTGTATCCGGGATCTCGTTCTTTCGGTCACGACCCAAAGCTCGTGACCATAGATGAGGGTAGGAACGTAGATCGACCGGTAAATCGAGAGCTTCGCCTTTTGGCTCAGCTCTCTCTTCACCACAACGGATCGGTACAGCGCCCGCTTCACAGCAGACGCTGCACCAATCCGCCTGTCGATCTCCCGCTCCATCTTCCCCTCATTCGTGAACAAGACCCCAAGATACTTGAACTCCTCCACTAGGGGCAGGACATCCTCCCCAACCCGGAGAAGGCACTCTACCCTTTTCCGGTTCAAGACCATGGTCTCGGATTTGGAGGCACTGATTTTCATCCCGGCCGCTTCGCACTCGGCTGCGAACCGCTCCAGTGAGTGCTGTAGATCACGCCCTGATGAAGCCAATAGGACCACGTCATCCGCGAATAGCAGAGACGCAATCCTAAGGCCACCAAAGCGGATCCCCTCAACACCTTGGCTGCGCCTAGAAATTCTGTCCATAAAAGTTATGAACAGAATCGGTGACAAAGGGCAGCCTTGGCAGAGTCCAACTCTCACCGGAAACGAGTCCGACTTACTGCCGGCAATGCGGACCAGACTCTGACACCGGTCGTACAGAGACCTGACAGCCCTTATTAAAGGGTCCGGTACTCCATACTCCCGGAGTACCCCCCCACAGGATCCCCCGGGGGACACGGTCGAATGCCTTCTCCAGATCCACAAAGCACATGTAGACTGGTTGGGCAAACTCCCATGCCCCCTCCAGAATCCTGCTGAGGGTGTAGAGCTGGTCCAGTGTTCCACGGCCAGGACGAAAACCACACTGCTCTTCCTGAATCCGAGATTCGACTATCCGACGGACCCTCCTTTCCAGAACCCCTGAATAGACCTTACCAGGGAGGCTTAAGAGTGTGATTCCTCTGTAGTTGGAACACACCCTCCGGTCCCCCTTTTTAAATAGGGGGACCACCACCCCAGTCTGCCAATCCAGGGGAACTGCCCCCGATGTCCACGCAATGTTGCAGAGCCGCGTTAACCAACACAGCCCCACAACATCCAGAGCCTTAAGGTACTCAGGGCGAATCTCATCCACCCCCGGAGCCTTGCCACCGAGGAGCTTTTTAACAACCTCGGCAACCTCAGCACCAGAGATGGGAGAACCCGACCCAGAGTCCTCAGGCTCTGCTTCCTCAATGGAAGACGTGTTGGTGGGATTAAGGAGGTCTTCGAAGTATTCCGCCCACCGACGCACGACGTCCCGAGTCGAGGTCAGCAGCACACCACCCCACTGTAAACAGTGTTGGTACTGCACTGCTTCCCCCTCCTGAGACGCCGGATGGTGGACCAGAATCGCTTCGAAGCCGTACGGAAGTCTTTCTCCATGGCCTCTCCGAACTCTTCCCACGCCCGAGTTTTTGCCTCGGCGACCAGCCGAGCCGCCTGCCGCTTCGACTGCCGGTACACATCAGCTGCTTCCGGAGTCCCACAGGCCAAAAAAGCCCGGTAGGACTCCTTCTTCAGCTTGACGGCTTCCCTCACCGCTGGTGTCCACCAGCGGGTTCGAGGGTTGCCGCCACGACATGCACCGACAACCTTGCGGCCACAGCTCCGACTAGCCGCCTCAGCAATAGAGGCGTGGAACATGGTCCATTCAGACTCAATGTCCCCCGCCTCCCTCGGGACGTGTTTAAAGTTCTCCCGGAGGTGGGAGTTAAAGCTCCGCCTCACAGGGGACTCCGCCAGACGTTCCCAGCAAACCCTCACAGTACGTTTGGGCCTGCCCGGTCGGTTAACCAACAAGTAAAGTTTATTATATATAGTTAGGGAAATTTCTTTCCTGGATACTTCATCAAAATACCTTTTCAGAAATGTACAAATGTTTGGTCTCCTGACATAGTTCCTATTTTAGTCATAGTTCAGACATTTGAAATCAGATTTTTAATGGAGCCCATTCCAGAAACATAATGTTGGCAAGCTTTAATGCTTCCAAAACCAGTTTGAATGTGTGTCCAGGGTTATGGTCCTGCAAACACAGAGCTGTTCATTTGAGGGGAAGTTGAAGATTTTAAAGGTTATTCTCCATTTTCATAATTCCACTGGTGGAACCTAAGCATGATGCTACCACTGCCATGCTTGACAGCTGTTACATTATTCCAAGGTTTAAATGCCTCACTTGGACTGATCCAAACATTCTCCATGTCATTGTAGTTTATTTATTTGCTTTGCATGTTCAGTCTGTACCAGGCGGTATATGCAAGAAAACCTCAAATAGCCCACAGCAGAAAGACAGGAATTGGGCAAACCTTCCTCAGACTGATGTCGGAGACTGGTAGATGGCTACAAGATGTGTCTCACTGAAGTTGTTTTTTAACAAAGCAATTAGCAATTAGAGGTAAGGGTTTCCTTTCTTTTTCCTCCACTAGACAACACATTTTTCCTGATATCCTTTGTTAAATTTGTTTTAAACAAAAATAATAGCAATAAAAGTGCTACTATTAGATGGCTACCTGTAATTAAATCACCTTTGTTCTTCAAAGACAAAAAAAATAATGATTTGATGTTGATATGTAACTATTTCTTCATAAAAACTGAGTTTTTAATGGAGCATTCAAGCACAACTGGCTACAAAAACAGTTTAATGCTCCATTAAAACTGAGTTTTTAATGGAGCATTCAAGCACAACTAGCTACAAAAACAGCTTTCAGCATGATCGGACTGCTACCACGCTATAGACAGTTGCCGCAATATTCTTATTTTGGAAGGTCCTCAAAACATACTTCCTGTTGTTGTGGTCAAGTAACTAAATTCTTGTGTAGTCTGACAGTAAAACTGTTCTCCAGGAGACATTTGGTTTGTCTGTGTAATATACTTGCAAATTGAAGTTGAACTTGAAGATGTCAGTTTTGGAGAAAACTTTCTTGGTCAAGTTCCTCCCAGTCCACATTGCGGTAAAACGCTTTTTACTGCGGACAGTGACAGGAGTTCAACAACCTTACAGTTTATGATAGGTTTAAGCTTTTACTATGAAGAGTTAGGGTAGGTCTGTGTTTAGAATTGAGTACAAATTGATATTCTTAGTCTATTACAGAAAATTTGCATTAAAATAATTTTTTTAGAGTGGTGACAGTTAAAAGTAACAATTATAAGACAATCTATCGACACTAAAGACTCTAAAGATGATCTGTTACTTGAACTTTGACACAGTTGGGCTGACCAAACATTATTTTTTAATGTTATGTGCTTGCAGATAATTCTTACAATGCATAACAAAAACAATGCTGTTAATCTGGATATTGGATATTTTCTGGATAACACTTAAAGTAATGACTGATTAGCAGGGTAGTAAAAGTAGCATGCTGGCTGGTCATAATAAAACACATTAAACTTTAATAATCCTTGAAAACTAAGCAGATGCTAAATGTTAAAGCTATCCTTGATGCATTTAAAAGTAACATCAAATATATAAGTCTTGGTTATTCCATGAGATGCATAAATGTGCTGCTTCATTCTCACTGCTCTCATCAGTGCAGGTCCGACCTGGAACAGGCGGCTGATTTCACTAGAAAAACTCAATGCATCCAACCTGCTCTGGATGTCAGACAAATGATCTCAGCAAACCTGTTCGCTCCTAAGTGGAAAGTTTAGGCCCAAGTTTTCCTTAAGACTAAGTGGAAACTGAACTAGCAAAGTTTCTTTCGTTTTCTTTTTCTTTTTTTTTTTTGACCTGTCCTGTCCGGCAGTGTAGCACTGCTAGAGACCCGAGACTCAAGGGCACACAGCACCACAGCAGAGCCTCGACAGAGCCAGGGGGTCCAAATTTGCAACAAATCCAAACTATTGTACCAGATTCTTGTAACTAAAAATTATTAAATTTGTATCATCCATCCAATATGAAAAAAACACTTCAAATAAATCATCAAAAACTGTAAATCCAGCACATGCAGCATTCATGCCATTGATGATTGCGTGAAAACGTCTGAACTGCTGAACTCTTTTGCTACATTTAGACTAGTGCTTGCCTACGTAAATTACATGAGGCGCCATGTGGATGTTACCTAGTTGAGCTATTTGATTTGGGTCAGAGCTGCCACATTGTCAAACGGTCTGATTCAATCATCTCACAGCACTCAAAAACCAAACATGCAGTACATCCCACAAGGGGTTGTTTGGTTCGAGAGAAAATCCTTCCTTTACCTTCCTCCCTCTGGGATGATTGTGATAAAGACATTGATATGCATGCATACCACCTGCTGTGGCTGTGGGAAACACTAGCAGCCGGAGTAGGTTTCCTTTACATCCAAACCCCACAGGCCAAAATGTTGAATGCCTACAGCATGTTGGACCAGCAGTGCTAACAGCCTGCACGTCTCAGTGGAGACCTTCAAAACCAAGTGAGCTAAGCAACATCCAAACAAATACCAACACAAACCAAACAGCAGACAGGGAGACTTTTGTTTTGTATATAGATAGATAGATAGATAGATAGATAGATAGATAGATAGATAGATAGATAGATATATATATATATATATAGTGTGTGTGTGTGTGTGTGTGTGTGTGCTTTCATTTGCAGTATGTCAAATATGTTTGCAGACATTTTAATCAGTCCTGTCACCTTCTCGTCATACACAGCAAGTGTTGTCAGCCAACAGCAACTCTTCGTTAACATGGTAGCTGCTGTCTCACAGAGATTAATATGTTTAGCCTTAGCCATTCAGATCACAGATCTGAGTACTCGTTGAACATGAGAGAAGGTTTTTTGTTTTCAACTTAGTTCATAGTTATTCCTAGTTTTACTCATACAGTGCAAGAACGAGGATCTGTGGACAGACTTGAAGTTCACTTTTCACAGATGAAATCTGGGTGAGCTTGAGCTACTATGAAGTCAAGTCAAATTTATTTGTAGAATCTTTTTCATACAACTACTGTAGACTCAATGCACTGGAAATGAGGCAATAATGTAAACAAAAACAATATGCAAATAAAGAAACTGTCACGAATCAGAGACAGGTGGACCCAGTATTCAACCAGACAAGCAGAGGTTAGGTGAAAGAACATTTATTTACAAAAATGCAAAAACAAAAACGGGCATCAGGCCAAAAAGGGGAAGAATGTGTCCAATAACCAAAAATAACAAAAAAAGCAGTCACAGATGAAACTATGTACAAAACAGAGGACAGGCTAACTCAAAAATCCAAAGATAGGTCTGATCAGGAAACAGGCGGGCAGAATAAAACTCAAGCAGTGGTCAGTTAAACAGGCAAACAAACGTGGAACAAGGAATGCTGGACAAGACTCACCGATAGGGATTGGAAAGACAAACAATGATGTGGCAGATTGCAGGGGGCAGAGGCAGGTATAAGTAAGGGAGTGATCAGGTGAATGGAGTGAAACTAATTACTGACATGGGTGGAGCTAATCGGGAACAGGGAAGTGCTTGGGAGTAAACTGAAGCCAATTGGATGGTGACTGGTGAAGGGGAGTGACAGGAAGACAAAAGAATGCTGGCAGGTGAACTGAACTTAGACTGGTGACAGAAATGGTCTGAGCAGGCCGGATAAACTTATAACCTAAAACAAAATCAAACACTAAGACAGAACCAAAAATAGAAACTGAACTTAAGGCAGGAGAGTGAAGTAATTGATCCAATACAAACAAAAGCTATAACCAAACCCAAATCATGACAGAAACATAGCAAATATTTCCGTTTCTAGAGATGCAAAGTTCATAGAAACATGCCTAAAAGACTTGCAGCTGTAATTGCAGCAAAAGGGGGCTCTACAAAGTCTGCATGCCACATTTTTGTGATTTATATTTGCAAAAAAAATAATATTTTTTCTGTTAATTTGCACTTTACCTTCCATTCCACGAATGTGCACAACTTTGATTTGATCTGTCACATAAGATTCACTAAGGTTTGTGGCTATAATATGGCGAAATGGGAAAAAGGTTCAAGTGGTATCAATATTTTTGCAAAGCACTGTGCTTATGCATTTAAAATTCAAAAATACCTTATTAACCACATAGGGAAATTAAATGTTGTTGTAACTCATATTATGCAGAGTTTTTGTAAATGCTGATGGCAATGGGCAGGAAGAAGCTCCTGTAGAGGTCTGTCTTACAGTGATTCTGAAGAAGCCTCTGACAGAAGAAACTATGTCGTTGTACAGCATACTGATGATGAAGATCCTCAGGGTTGTCCATAATATTCTTCATTTTATGAAGAATCCTTCTTTGCATCTGTCATCTGGACAGGTTCTAGAGCGGGAGTGTGGGAGAGCTCATCAAAGTTGTTTCCCAACAATCTCACGTTACCCATCCTGATTTTCAGACTTTCTTCTTCTCGCTCTCTTCTTTGTCCCTACTCTGCATCCAAGGTGCCTTCTTTTCAACTCAAATAGGATTCGGAGCTGCTCTCCTTTAAAAAAAACACACACACCTTGTTGCCATGGTTATGCATCCCAACAAATGTCTAAAAGTAAAAAGGCATCAGCAAAAATCCTTTATGCTGCACAGCATCCAATATCAGAGAGGAAGTTGTCCTTAAAGCAACTTTTATCCACAAAAAGGATGAATTAAAGGTTTCAAAAAATAATGTATCAAACTCAAAGTAATGGAGCAACTCCAACATCCTGCCACCTTGAGCGGCGCAGTTCTCATCCAAAACCATTTCACAGATCACAGAGTGTAGATAAGCATGAATTATTACAAGCCAGACTTTCACTTTGTTGTCAAGCTGTAGACTCTTCATTTCATGTGACTTCATTCGGTTTTCCGGTTGGATGAAGGCGACAGAGGACAGCAGATGGTGCCTGAAATTTGCTATTATTTCTGCTGTCAGGTTACAGGTGGTAATGTTTTAGGTAACACTCCAATAATAATTTTTTTCCATCATTTATCCAGCTGTGAGTTGGTAATTTTGTGATATTAAGATAGCCACTGTCTACCCCGGTTGTTTCATTTACCGCATTATTGCTTTATTTTTCACAGACAGGCGTTGCAGACGGCCATCTCTTGCATGGCTGCATTTGTTAATTTCAACCAACAGGGTTTCTCAGATGCCAGGAATCTGATCATGTGAGAGTAAAATGCCTCAAAAGCTCACAATGTGCTGAATAAATGTGAGAGAACTTAACCTTCTCTGATAAACCCCTAACAAACATAAAGCTCCAATCAATAGTCATTATACTCCTGTAAATTATCAACCTTGAGTTTAGGTTTAAGATGAAGCCATGACTCAGCAAAGACTGTTTTCCTCTTTTGATCCAGTAAACTAAAGACAGAGATCATTGGGTGCTCTGGCTGGAGTAAAAAAAAAAAAAAAAACATATTACTGAGCGAGCCTGCTTAGGAGCAATCTGGCAGACAAAGCAGGACTTGATATGCAGCAGAGAGGCTTATGGCGCCCTCCTGAGGCTGTATTTGGAAGTGATATACACTGCAGCAACTTGTTTCACTGCTCCAAAGATTGCAACCAAGGCCACTGTTGACCCTGTTTTTAGAGCAACACGGCAGGAGGTTGCACACCTATATTGTAGGATATTTAAAAATAGTTCTGGTTTAGTATTATCATTTTAAATATTTTTTTATTCATTTTTTATGTTTGTTTAGTCCTCAGCTTCCTTTTATTATATATGCGATGCCACAGCACCCATGCATATTAGCAGTGGTTTGTACATACATGCGAACTGGTGCTCACATTTTCAAAAACATAAATGTCTACGCTTTTATATATCAGAAACAGAATCAGCTTTATATGCCAAGTTGGTGCACACAAACAAGGGACCTGACTTCTGCTCCACTTTGCTCTCAATTTAAAATGTCTTCAGTGAGAGCAAAGAGGAACAAAAGTGAAATTCCTTGTTTGTGTGTGCAAACCTGGCGAATACATATCATGTGTAGTGTGACTTTACTTGTTTTAGTCTCTTAAAAGATAAGGATTGCAGGAAGGCTATGAGAAAGGCTTTATAATTAATGAATGCTGAATGAATTATTGAAAGACAAGCTTCAATGTCTGCAAATTTTTCATTAGTCATAAAAAAAGAGCAGCAACGGGTATGGCATTTTGTATCTGGGCTTGTGCAGATCTGACTTTGTTAAAATCCCAAGTGGCATATTGTAGTTCAAAACTCCAACTGCAGAGGGCAGAATGACTCAATGCAACTATTTGTCTTATTTCTAAACATAACCTTAAACACCTCCCATCATGTTGCTCAAATTGCACCATTTAAGGGCCTATTTTGGTTTAACTTAATTTTGAAATAATTCTCTGCAAAAATAGGTGTACAGATTATCAGTGTGTCCACATAATGATTGTTTTATTACCCTGGATGTTATTACATGATAATGATGTCTTATTCATCTTTCAATTTGCAATTGCTTTTTTGAGTGCTTTAACCACAGTTTAAACAATGACATGGTAATAGCTCTTTCCACTTAATTCAAGCTGCTAACTGCTTTATAGAAGCATCAGTCTTCAGATAGGGAGATTCATAGATATGTCCTGACTATGTTACCTAAATCCTACAAGGACAAGAACAGAGAGAAAAATAAGGACATGTCCAAAGGTTTGTATTAGCTAATGTGCAAATCTAGCTTCTGTGACTTCTCTGCGCGCCCCCAGGGCAAGATATCAGCATAGCGCTCCCCATTTTTTTGTCAGAATAGAAGACAGAAAAGAGTCAACACACCATCACTCAAGGAGAGAGCCTGCATCTACAGGGCTGGTGATCACTACTATGCACAGTAGTCACTTGAGAAAGTCACTCTGCAGTCACCCAGATTGGCACATCAGACAGGACCTTCTACAAATCAACTTATTTATATCACAAATACTTTCTAGAAGCATCACCAAATGGTTTTCTGGTGAAAATCATTGGCTGCTTTTGTGTATATTTGCCATAAAGACCACATGACCGGAACTGTGCACGATGCACATAATGAGTAAACGAGGAGAAGCAATAAAATAGAATCACTTTACTTATCCTCAAGGGGCAATTGAGTGGGCTTAGAGTAGACATATATAGACATTGATTTAAACATTGGAAACAAAGTTTCTGAAATATAGAATCAGAGATGAAAAATAACAAAACTAGTCATTTAAAAAGGAGCAAAGCGAGTAAGCAACATTCAGCGTAGGATTGAAAAGAAAGAGGTTATATAACGATAACCCTTTAGATCGGGTTGGTCTTCAACCACGCCAAGCTGTCACTTTGCTGCAAACCACACATGAGACAAGACACCGTACACACACTTGCACACACCACACACATCCCATACTCCCTTACAGGTATTGATACCTCAGAGGGCCGTCCAGCCCCCAGACCTGGGAGGTGATCACCATCACCAGCATGGAAGAGAATAGACTGCCTAAGTCTTAGGCTGAGACCAGGGCTGAGCACCGCGCCAACCTGGGAAAACCTGGGCCATACCCCAACCCCCGAACCCAACCCTCCAGAGACGGGGCCGACACAATTCAAACGAGCCAGCCAACCGGGCCACCCCACGAACCCAGAGGTGCCCCGACCAGACTCATGCAGATCTGGATATGAGATTTGAAGCAAAATTTAAAAAAAGAATTGGAATAAATTGTGTATTTCTAATGTGGCTAAATGGTATAAAAAAAAAAAAACTAAAAAAAAAAAACGATGTGTTTTATCTGTTTCTATCCATCCCCAATCGTTTTACTTTTAGCATATTCGTGGATGGATGGATAAATGGGTGTGTGGATGGATGGATGGATGGATGGATGGATGGATGGATGGATGGATGGATGGATGGATGAGAGAAAGTCATTGAGCTACATAGAACAAAACTAAACAAGCATTCATGTCACTGACCTAGGAGCAGACATGTTCTCAAATTAGTTAAAAGAAAATACATTGTGTAAATAACTGGTTTCAAAATCCAAAAATAAAATCAAAGCCGTTCCCTTTTCCATGGCGACAGGTCGGAGCCATATCCTAAAAGATACTATAGCCATAAAATGAATTGTGAAAGACAACCTTGCAAATATGTTGACCTATCAGTATGTGGTGCTTTACGTGGAAACCAGTGGTGGTCAGCGTGACCAGAAGGAAATTTCACTGTTCTCCCACACTTTATATTTATACTTCCATGCTTTTATGGTTTCCATGTGTTTATGTTTGTTTGCATTGAGCTCAAAATGGAAAGTCAACATGTGAGCGGCTGAAAGTAAGAGACTTTTTACTACCCATTTGCATTGAAATGCATTTATATAACTAAAATAAAAGTCCAGTTGGGACTAAAAAGAAAAGGAAACTGTATGAGGATGTGGAAACCTTCGGGTCACTTGGCCTATAAACTTTTAGGATGAGGACGTATATATTGCACACCCTTCCATTTAGCCCTGACTCCACTGTGTTTATGTAGAATAGTGTCAAACTCTTCCCAATAAATACAAATTCGTACTGCTATGCAACAGTAGAACAGTATTTTGTGAATTTATTGGACTTTGACCATATGTTAAAGAATTTAATGCAGAACTGAATGTTGGAGCAAACTCTGTAACAACTCAGAGGCCTGTGCTACAAAAAAATTAATTCTCACAGGAGAAACGTAGTTAAACACCAGCTGAAACAGCTGGAGTGAAAAGTTTGACTTAAAAAGGAGGCGTGGTTTGGCATTTATCTGTAGTTGAATAAAACAACGATAATTCGTACCTTGTCATCAATGGGTTCTTTTGTGAAGGCTGCAGACACATATATTACTCAACTAGGTGCTAATTGGCTGCATGTTTCACTGAAAATACAAGATCTACATATTGATGTATAAAATGTTAAGTAACCTAGAACTACAATATGGTAGTTCTCAAGCAACTAGCAAGGTTTTCGTCCATCGATTTGGTTTAAACTTTTCTGTAAACACCAAACAATCCTCCCCGTAGTAATTATAAGAATAACCTGTTTCTCCTATACCTATTACTCACTCACTTGTCTTCCAAGATGGAATGAAGACACAATTTTTGTCATCATTGCAGTTTCCTTATGTATAGCCATTTAGTATCTCACAGATAACGTTTTCCAGTTTTTTATTTTGAATTAAGAAAAGGCTGTAAGAATGGCCATCAGCGGCTGGATTAAGCAAGAGGTTTGAGGCAAGAGATTAGGTGCAGGCTAACCAGGTGTTTATTCACCAACGTTTACACAACAGGTACTCAAACAAGCAAAAATAAGTCCTGTTCAGAAGGACAGATGAGGTCTCAGTAACAGCTCGCAAAGGTCATTTAGAATCTACCACACCCTCAAGTTAACAGAAGTGCCATGAAGCAAGGTAAACAAGAACATATGCACCAACAAACCTCTACAAAATGACTTAAACATACAAATTATTTATTTAACAAATATTATCTAACACATAATTTCAATATTTCACATTTCTATTTCGGGATTTCAATCTATAATATTCAATCATCCTTATTCAATCATCCAATAAATTAACTCTTCTGGAACCTTTAAAATGTGCTCAGTACCCTGGGGAATGTTTTAGCCTGAACACCCTGCAGAGAAAGAGACAGAGGTAAGTCATCGCCTCCATCCGAATACTCTCAATAATAGCTTTGACTTTCTGCTCCTTGACCTCCAAGGGGTTAACAGTATGGTGGGGAGGAAAGGAGCCTGGGACTGCTGTGCCGTATTCGGACAGCCTTTAACTCCAACATGATTAAGTGAAATAAAAACAAACTACATACTACTACTCTTCTCTCCAGACATTTTCATTGCTTTCCGTGTGGGGGCTGTGCTGATACGTCATGTCACACACAGGATTGTGGGATACCTTAAGGGTTCTTAGTGCCGTTAAAAGCTGCCGTGGAGTTCCTGGGCAAAATTAGCCGCTGGAGGGAGCATACAGGCTGCTTTTCCTACTTCTTTCCTTATTGACTGCACTATTCGGACAGCACTTATCATGGCGATCACTGACACACTTCCACTTCCTACTCTATAAGGGTATACAGAAAGAGCCATCTGTTTAACAAACACTACAGTACATCTTAAAGCATTGGTGATGTACTGCGACAAACTGTCAAAGCAGAACCTCTCTGTAAATGATAAATGGCTTGTACTTTAACTAGTCTGACAACCCCAAGCGCTTTACACTACAGTCATTCACCCACATTCACACCCTGACGGTGGTGAGCTATGTTAGTAGCCACAGCTGCCCTGGGGCAGACTGACAGAGGCGAGGCTGCCATACATCTGCACCACTGGGCCCTCCGACCACCAACAGCAGGCAACTCAGGGGAAGGACTGAGATAGTTGGAGGGGGGGGGAGGTCGAACTGGCAACCAGCCAATTGCAGGACAAACTCCCTAACTCCCACGCCGCTGTTGCCCCAAAGATTTCATTTAATGTAATATTCAAAACAAATCCATATGGTAAACGTGTTTCAATACAAGTAATGTTGATCTTCATTACAAACACACTGAAACAATGGGAGGGATTTAGGGAACTACCAATTGTCTGAGCAGGGTCGTGGATGAGCAGTCACTGTTCACTAGGCTACTGTCGAGGGTACACCTTGGACAGGTCGCCAGTCCATCTAAGAGCGTAAGGGAAACTTACTGTTAACTTCACAGAATGCCATATTGTTTTTAAA
>NC_046379.1:19312326-19322326 GCF_011125445.2 Fundulus heteroclitus
GTCCACATACATCTCTTTACAAAGGGCTTGAAAAGAGCGAGTGGTCCATAAGAGTCAGGGAATAGAGTTGCAGTCCACAAAGAAATGCATTGCTCTCATCCTTATCACTCGGTCTGACCTTCCTGTGTACATCTGTGAAGGATTAGGTTGGTGGGTCTTCCCCAGCTATTTTTGACCCCACGCCCCACCCCCTATGTTTTGCTGGAAAACTGATACAGATGCATGTATCAGGTCTCAGCAGAGATTAGTTGTTCATCATCTTTGACGCTATGAATTTAAAGCTTGAGTGAGCCTTGCAATAGCTATTGTGCTTTATTGGTAAATTTTTTTCCCTCAATAGGCCAAGACATTATAAAGTGGAAAAAAAAGGGAAACATGGATTTAAACATTTTTAACAATATACATTTTAAAAGTGTAGCGAACATTTGTGTTCAGTCTTCCTATTCACAATAGTATGAAACCATTTTTTTTTTCCAGTTGCAGCTCTACCAGCTTTTGACTTGTAAAGCTTAAACTCTTTGCTCATACTTCATGTTAAAGGTTTACGAAAGATCATTCAGAATAGACAGAGACCATCTGTGAAATGCAATTTTAACATCCTGAAACAGATGATCATTTTAACCTATATTTGAACGTTGCCATTCTAACTGAAAACTATTGTAGTTGTGGTGGTGTGTTTTGGGCCGTTGTCCTGCCAGATGTTGAACCTCTTTACCATTCTACAGGTTTCTGCCACCTCTAACAGTTTTTCCCCCCCGGATTGCCCAGTATCTAACCCCCATCCGTCTTTCTGACCAGCTTCCCTGACTTTGCATATGAAAACCATCTCTTTAACATGATGCAGCTACCATGAAGGGGTGTGTGTGTTTAGGCAAATGTATGGTGTCCACTGTCACACATAAGGTTATGGTTTTGTATGTTAGTTGAAGGATTTATATTTCATCTGACCAGAGTGCCTTCTTAAAAATCCTTAATGTCCTATAGCTTGACTTATGACTTCTTATATAGCTTCCAGTGTTAAGTGTTTTTTTATTTATTTACCACTCCTTTTAACAAGGACAGATCTGCATAGTGCATGACTAGTTGATACCAAGTTATGAGACCCTGCAGCTCTTACAGATTTACCATCGGCCTCTTGGCTGCTTCTTTGATTAAACCTCTCTGTAAATTTAGATAGTTGATGGCGTCTCTGCAGTTTTAGAGGCGCTACATTTCGTTGGTCGTATCAACAAAAATTCCAATAAAATACAGTTATGTTTGTAGTTGTGCTTTGTCAAGCTGAAAAAATTGAAAAGGGATGAATACTTTTGCAAGGTGCTGTAAACATTACCATTTGTAATGTTCTACGTGACCGTGTTTTTATTCCTAGAGCTTGGTTTAGTTGATTAAATCAAACATGAACTGCAACCAAAGGAGGAGTGCTATGATTAGCAAGATAGCCAACATTTAAACTGCCTGTTCTACTCCTCCTTGTCTTTATTTTACCGTGGACGGATTAAGCATTCACTAAGCCACAGCTTTCAGTTTGTGAAGTGCTGCCAAGGATCTCCGAGCAAGCAGTGAGAGCTCCTGCAGCTTGGTTCAGTACCTGGCATCCGCAAAGCTGCTGCTGGCACTTATACCTTTCATCAGTCATCCGCAATAGCTTGTGTCTCCTACAACTTCCACAAGTGTGTCCTCACATGTCACAGCATCCAAATGGCCAGCTGTCTCTACTGTGTGACCACTATGTGACAGTAATTGATCACTTCATCACTCACATTGTCAGCTCGTGAATTGACATTTTTCCCAACAAGTAACACATTCGTATCTAGAGTAAAATGTAGCCTTGCAGTTTTTTGGCATTATGGAACTAAATCAGCGATGACGAAACCAGTTCAAACGCCTTCATGATTATTTGTTTGCCACGAGTGGCCTTAAATGGTGAAGAATGATTCAGTGCGGTATGCACATTCTCTCCAGAGATTACCACTAATATGAGCAGGTCTGTATTTATAGAAGAGCCCCACAGTAGATACCCCATAATCCTCCCTGACCCCTGTTTCAATCCCTGCCTCATCCCTGTGTCTGGACCAGCCAACCTCCGCAGTCCTTGACTTCAGCCTTACTCTCGTCCCATTTCAGCTGAGGCAGAGAGCCTTGAGGTCAGCACTGCGTTTTGGGAAGGAGAGGGAACCTTTTATCTACTTCTTCTCTTGCCTGATTAGAGTGAGAAGAAATCCAAGGACAATTGCTCATCTCGTGCAATATTTTCTATTTGTCTTCACTGTCTATTGCTCACCCTGCTGCTCTGTTTGACCCACAGATAAAGAAAGGCAAACCAAAAATGTCCTCCAGTGAGCGGTTCGACTGCCATTACTGCAAAGACTCTCTGCTGGGAAAGAAGTACATCATGAAAGAGGAGACGCAGTACTGCACAAAGTGTTATGAGAACCTATTTGCTAACTGCTGTGAAGCATGCTCTTTACCTATTGGCTGTAACTTTAAGGTAAGAAAGAACAGGGATTCCCTGAAAGAAATCCCTTAATGCTCCGAATGGCGCTGCAACATTAACATGAAACGTTTAATATGAATATATTTCCCTGAATGCATGACAGCTCGATAATCTTAAAGTATACTGTGTTGAATGCGTCTAGGACCTGTCCTATAAGGATCACCACTGGCATGAGCAGTGCTTCAAGTGTGCAAAGTGGCAAGCCGTTCCCTGGTAGAGAAGGCCTTTGCAGCCAAGGAGGATTTACTACTCTGCACTGAATGCTATGCACATGATTACTCATCCAAGTGCAGCACCTGCAAGAAAACCATCATGCCAGGTACAGGCAGCCTTGAGCATAGACCTGCAGGATGAAGTATACAGTATATAGCATTTAACAACATTTTACATTTAATATATTTGCATGAAGCATGTGTTTTAAGTAATTACTGAACTTGAAAGTTCAGTGCGGATCTTAGCAACACCTGTCAGTTGCAAACAAAACCATCCTAGCATAATGCCTATTAATAGCTATTCTGCAGTTGTTCCCACATCTACCGTTTCCAAGGGACTCAATGAGCTTTTAATCTCTGCTTTAATTATCCCATATCATGTTTATACAGGGATTTGACAAATGTTTCTGGAACTGAAATGCTCCAATGGCCAAACAAGACATTCTTTTTCTGACCTCACACTTTGAGCAAATGTTTCTCATTTACATAATTCATCCCCTCACTTAAAATGTTTAATATGCTCCAATAGGTATCAGTTATAGCTGTTATAGGAGTTGCCATTTTCAGGCAAAGTGTGGGGGGGGGGGGGGGGGGGGGGGCTCCAGAAGGACAGGGGACCACTGAGTCTCCAGGGCTGCCAGTGGCTCTTTGGACCTTCCACAATGATTCTCAATAACATAGGCTAAAAACGACTAACACTTTCAAATATTGGTAACAATTGTCGGTTTATGCTGTTTTTCACTTTTTTCATGTAATTGCATTGAATTTCCACAACAAAATGATGATAAAAGGGACATGATCCTAGGCTGTTAAATTTTTGGGTTTGTCTTTTGCCTGATTTCTTAATTTTGTCCTAGTCTTATTATGCAGCTGGTCTTGACAGTTTTCAGCCTTTTTATCTATTCTGGACTTGATGGCATTGTTGGAGAGCAGAACAGTCCCTTTATCCTCTGCTCGTGCACCACAGTTCAGTTCCACAATTTTCAGACAGGCGGGTTTGATAAGCTGTACTCCCAGGTTGGGAATCACTGATCTAAACTATCCCTCTAATTGTGATCCCCACATGGGTCCTAATGAGCTAGATGTCACTTACATGCACCAAGAAACTGCACTTAAAGACAGTAGACTTTTAATTGGCTACTGTCAAACAGCTTGAGTTAGGTTGTTGGTGTTTAGAGGATCTCTGGTGGGCAGTAGCTGCTCATTGTGTATCTAGGGCCAGAGTTAACACTTGGTTGTGTGTTTATGTAGGCTAATGTAGGCAGTTTTAACTTCAGGTTCAATGGTAACTTCCTGTAGACAAGCAGTGTGCTTTCATTTTAATGTTTAATTTCTAAAAGCAGAAATATAACTCTGATGAAAAAGCTGTTGTTTTAACAAAAAGTGTTTCCCATGTGAGGAAAACAATGAAAGAAAAAAGAACAATGATAACTGGCTTGCCTTTGCAAGCTTTAACTTTTATGTGTTTTCCTTTAACTCAGAATAAAACGAGAACAACTTGCCAAATTAGGGATGTCAGAACTCGCCTAACACTCCTGAGATTCGTATTCAAAATGGCTCACACATATTGATTAAAGGAAAAATTACCAGTAGAAACTGTTAGTTAATATTTCGGACAGGTTGTTTCTGACAAATCAGTGGCATTTGTATAAGCTTAAGTGTAAAATATTTATCTTTCTATTCAGAAGTCAGTTTTTCTGGGTTCCCAGTCTGAAATATGAGAATGTTCCCTGAAGTTGAAATTCCAACAATTAAAGTCAGAAGCCCTAAATTCAGCATTCGAGATGAAACATAGAGAAGTTTTCAGTGAAAAACAATTTATTAAGACTTTTAATGGTATGTATATATTCAGACCAGGGGCACACTCATAGTAAATGCAAGTACAGTGAAGAAAGGTCATATAACAAGGGACTGGAAACAGCAAGAAATATTGTTGTATTCCTATATATGTTCAATAGTTATTAGAATTTTTTTTATATACATTTCATTTTAAAGAGCATTTCCCCAATTGTCATTCAAATATTTTTTTTCTATATCTTTCCATCATGTAATTGCTGGCCCAAACAGAACAAACTGAAAGCTCATCTGGAACCTGGAGTTGGGTTTGATACCAGGAACAGCAGTACATCTAAAGCCATTTTTAATTCCTCGTCTGGATATTTTTGCATGCGATTTCCATTAATTTGTTTTACTTGGAAAACCTATTGTGGCCTGATCAGAACAAAAAATAGTCCAGCAATTATAAGAATTCTTTATGACATTTTATCTTAAAAACTATTAAAATCAACCTTATGATGTTACCTAATCCTTATAAAAAAATTATGCAGATGAATCTATAACCCCTAACCCTACATTGTATGGTGCCTGCTGACAAACTAGCACTATTTTAGGAAGTGTGTACTCTGTCACCGAGGCACCATATGCTGACTTAGCTGCTCTCGCCTTGTTTGCCAGGTTCCCGAAAAATGGAGTACAAGGGGAACAGCTGGCACGAGACTTGCTTCCTGTGTCACCGCTGCCAACAGCCAATAGGAACCAAGTCTTTCATCCCCAAAGACTCTAGCTACTTCTGCGTGCCCTGCTTTGAAAAGCAGTTTGCATACCAGTGCTGTGCTTGTAAGAAGGTAGGAACAAAACAGATGTATTTTTTAACATACTCACTACTTCAGTAAATACTATTGACTCTATAAATGACTGCAGCTCAATGTGGGAACGAATACCTATTTGATTCCCCTTTTCCTGCATGTGTTTATTTTATCTCCAGGCCATCACTACGGGGGGTGTGACCTACCAAGACAAGCCCTGGCATCGTGAGTGCTTCCTCTGCATCGGCTGCAGAAGGCAGCTATCAGGGCAGCGCTTCACCTCTAGGGAAAATTACCCCTACTGCCTAGAGTGCTTCAGCAACCTGTATGCCAAGAAGTGTGTGGGTTGCACCAAACCCATTTCCAGTGAGTCAGTCTTCATGTATTATCTTAGAATCAGGGCATTTTTGTGGTTCTTTAATTTTTTGCATACAGTACACTCCCTCAGGGGATAAATGTCGTAATAATCTGGGGCCGTAAAGTACGTGTTTGAACTGTTCTTCTTCAGGGCAGAGAGAGACATTATACCCAATGTCTTTCGAAAAGAAGAACATGTTCACACATGTCACATTTTTAAACATATTTCTAGTCCAGACAAAGTCAAACTGAAACTTCCTGACTATAATAAAAAAAAATACTAAAAACTAAATTCTATTCAGCAAGTTGCATAGAAAGCGCAGACTTTTTGATCTCAGGGTTAGGGTTAGGGTCCAAGAAAATTCAAATTTAAACCACGGTTAAGTGTTGGTGGTAGTGGGGAGGTAACATTAGTGAACATCCTTGCTTCAGATTGTTGATACTTGGATTCAACAGGGTGTTCCAGCAGAACAATGATTCCAAACACGCATCAGAACTGCTTTCCAATAGCCCCAACCTCAACATACTGAAATTTAATGAACACTGATTACAAATATTTATATATATATATATATATATATATATATATATATATATATATATATATATATATATATATATATATATATATACATATATATATATATATATATATATACATACATACATACATACATATATATATATATATATATATATATATATATATATACACAAGGAAACAACCCAATTTAAACTGATTAATTTCCAAAAAACGTTAATATTATGAACGGCCAAATATCCAGACCAAATAATGCCATAAGAAAGTTCTAATCGAATAACAAGTGTATGGTCAAGGTAGATCTGAGGGTGCATATAAATATTTTAGCCTGTATGTGTAGTTTTGACACTGTGTGAATTAGAAAACAAATCTCACAATTAATATGAAGCTGAGCATTCAATTTATTTATTTTTTTCTTCACTGGATTTGTCTGTCATATTGTCAGTCCACAATGAAAAAGGAAGGTCCAAGTTAATGATTAAAAGTCTCAAATTAATATGTGAATTAATGCCCAAGGTAAATGTATGCAAACTTTTCGCCCTGGGAGTCTCTGTCTTTGAAGTAAAATGCTTTATATTATTTTTTTTAAACAGATTCAAAGCACATGCAGACACATAAGTATCTTCTTTTTTTTTTGTGCAGGTCTGGCAGGTGCCAAATATATTTCATTTGAGGAGCGTCAGTGGCATAGTGAGTGTTTCACCTGTATGAGATGCTCTGTGTCACTGGTGGGACGCGGCTTCCTCACCCAGCGAGATGACTTATTATGCACCGACTGCGGCAGGGAGAAATGACCTTCGCAGGACAATTCTTGCCCACGATGCAAGAGCTTGCGTTCTCTTTTATCTGCGGATATTTCTTGTTAGTATACTTGGTGCATAAACCAGGACTTACCGTGGTCACGCAGTAACATCATGACCAGTGATTGGTGATTCAGCTGAAATTTCTCATCTTGCTTTAACTTTGTGTTCTTCTTTAAATGCATTCAATGTTCCTGTGACATTTGCCATTTACGTAAATGTAAAAAAAAAATTACATTTGTTTTCAGTAGTTGCCAATGTGCTTTATGCAACAACAAAAAAATCTATTAATTTTGACAAAAGTGAAATAGTGTTTGCTTTTCAGACTATAGCCCCAAAAAAGTGAGAAATAGGGCTGGTGCTGAGAATGACACTATCTGCAGAATTGTATGATGTTTGCATATTTTGCATGGAAATATTTTCGCAAGCAGAAAGTTTTGCATGATTTTGCTTAACAAATAGGAGGTTGCTTCACATTTCAATGGCAGACTTTATAGGTTTGATTTAAATGTGCACACTGACAAAAAAGGACAGGCATTGTGAATTAGCAACATTAAAGTGTTAAATATTTGACAATTGTTCCTATTCAGTTTAACTAATAAATAAGATGAGTTTGAACCTGTGCTAAAGTGTAATGGTTTTTCCTTGTTCAACAGCCAAAATGCTTGCTAAGATAATTACTGCGGCTAGAACAACAAGTCCATGTAAATCAAGCCAACTGAACAAAAAAGCTTCAATCCAGCCTTCTTTTTTGTTAAATGACCAAAATGTTTCTTTATAGATCTCCCAAAAAACATAATTAGATATCTGAGTCCATTTCAAAGCAAGGCGTCCGTTTATCCTTGTGATGCTTTTAGCATGATGGGGAATTCTTTTAGGTTAAAAAAATGTCTTGGATCACAGTTGGGGATGTAAAGAACATCTGCAAGGTCCAGGGTCCTATAGTTGTGTCTGTTAGTGGCCTGACACAGGGTTGCCAGAATAACAGGTAAGTTACAGGTTGGGTCAGATGTTAACATACGCTTATTACTGGCATGAATGTAATACTATTGCTGTTTTTAATGAACGGTTCTTATTTTTCAGTGATTTTATTTATTTTTATTTTTACAGGGTCTAACTCATGCATGTAGGTTCAAATATATAACCCCACACCCTATTATATTTAGATGAATGTCTCTCAGCAAGTTTCATTTTGACATAGTCCCTCCAGCGTGTCCTGGGTCTTCCCCTGGGTCTCCTCCCGGTGGGACGTGCCCGGAAACACCTCTCCAGGGAGGCGTCCAGGAGGCATCCTGACCAGATGCCCGAGCCACCTCAACTGGCTCCTCTCGACGTGGAGGAGCAGCGGCTCTACTCTGAGTCCTCCCCGGATGACTGAGCTCCTCACCCTATCTCTAAGGGAGAGCCCAGACACACTACGGAGAAAACTCATTTCAGCCGCTTGTATCCGGGATCTCGTTCTTTCGGTCACGACCCAAAGCTCGTGGACCATAGATGAGGGTAGGAACGTAGATCGACCGGTAAATCGAGAGCTTCGCCTTTTGGCTCAGCTCTCTCTTCACCACAAACGGATCGGTACAGCGGCCCGCTTCACAGCAGACGCTGCACCCAATCCGCCTGTCGATCTCCCGCTCCATCTTCCCCTCATTCGTGAACAAGACCCCAAGATACTTGAACTCCTCCACTAGGGGCAGGACATCCTCCCCAACCCGGAGAAGGCCACTCTACCCTTTTCCGGTTCAAGACCATGGTCTCGGATTTGGAGGCACTGATTTTCATCCCGGCCGCTTCGCACTCGGCTGCGAACCGCTCCAGTGAGTAGCTGTAGATCACGCCCTGATGAAGCCAATAGGACCACGTCATCCGCGAATAGCAGAGACGCAATCCTAAGGCCACCAAAGCGGATCCCTCAACACCTGGCTGCGCCTAGAAATTCTGTCCATAAAAGTTATGAACAGAATCGGTGACAAAAGGGCAGCCTTGGCGGAGTCCAACTCTCACCGGAAACGAGTCCGACTTACTGCCGGCAATGCGGACCAGACTCTGACACCGGTCGTACAGAGACCTGACAGCCCTTATTAAAGGGTCCGGTACTCCATACTCCCGGAGTACCCCCCACAGGATCCCCCGGGGGACACGGTCGAATGCCTTCTCCAGATCCACAAAGCACATGTTAGAACGGTTGGGCAAACTCCCATGCCCCCTCAAGAATCCTGCTGAGGGGTGTTAGAGCTGGTCCAGTGTTTCCACCGGCCAGGACGAAAACCACACTGCTCTTCCTGAATCCGAGATTCGACTATCCGACGGACCCTCCTTCCAAGAACACCTGAATAGACCTTACCAGGGAGGCTTAAGAGTGTGATTCCTCTGTAGTTGGAACACACCCTCCGGTCCCCCTTTTTAAATAGGGGGACCACCACCCCAGTCTGCCAATCCAGGGGAACTGCCCCCGAATGTCCACAGCAATGTTGCAGAGAGCCGCGTTACCAACACAGCCCCACAACATCCAGAGCCTTAAGGTACTCAGGGCGAATCTCATCCATCCACCCCCGGAGCCTTGCACCGAGGAGCTTTTTAACAACCTCGGCAACCTCAGCACCAGAGATGGGAGAACCCGACCCAGAGTCCTCAGGCTCTGCTTCCTCAATGGAAGACGTGTTGGTGGATTAAGGAGGTCTTCGAAGTATTCCGCCCACCGACGCACGACGACCAACAAGTAAAGTTTATTATATATAGTTTGGGAAATTTCTTTCCTGGATACTTTATCAAAATACCTTTTCAGAAATCTACAAATGTTTGGTCTCCTGACATAGTTCCTATATTAGTCATAGTTCAGAAATTTGAAATCAGATTTTTAATGGAGCCCATTCCAGAAACATAATGTTGGCAAGCTTTAATGCTTCCAAAACCAGTTTGAATGTGTGTCCAGGGTCAAATGAACAGAGCTGTTCATTTGAGGGGAAGTTGAAGATTTTAAAGGTTATTCTCCATCTTCATAATTCCACTGGTGG
>NC_046379.1:19324826-19376971 GCF_011125445.2 Fundulus heteroclitus
TGTTTGCAGACATTTTAATCAGTCCTGTCACCTTCTCATCATACACAGCAAGTGTTGTCAGCCAACAGCAACTCTTCGTTAACATGGTAGCTGCTGGCTCACAGAGAGAAATATGTTTAGCCTTAGCCATTCAGATTCCAGATCTGAGTACTCGAACATGAGAGAAGGTTTTTGGTTTTCAACTTAGTTCATAGTTATTCCTGGTTTTACTCATACAGTGCAAGAACGAGGATCTGTGGACAGACTCGAAGTTCACTTTTCACAGATGAAATCTGGGTGAGCTTGAGCTACTATGAAGTCAAGTCAAATTTATTTATAGAATCTTTTTCATACAACTACTGTAGACTCAATGCACTGGAAATGATTAAATTATGTAAACAAAAACAATATCCAAATAAAGAAATATAGCAAATATTTCAGTTTCTAGAGATGCAAAGTTCATAGAAACATGCCTAAAAGACTTTCAGCTGTAATTTCAGCAAAAGGGGGCTCTACAAAGTCTGCATGCCACATTTTTGTGATTTATATTTGCAAAAAATTGTATATTTTTTCTGTTAATTTGCACTTTACCTTTCATTCCACGAATGTGCACAACTTTGATTTGATCTGTCACATAAAATTCCCTAAAGTTTGTGGCTATAATATGGCGAAATGGGAAAAAGGTTCAAGTGGTATCAATATTTTTGCAAAGCACAGTGCTTATGCATTTAAAATTCAGAAATACCTTATTAACCACATAGGGAAATTAAATGCTGTTGTAACTCATGCAGAGTTTTTGTAAATGCTGATGGCAATGGGCAGGAAGGAGCTCCTGTAGAGGTCTGTCTTACAGTGGTTCTGAAGAAGCCTCTGACAGAAGAAACTATGTCGTTGTACAGCATACTGATGATGAAGATCCTCAGGGTTGTCCATAATAATCTTCATTTTATGAAGAATTCTTCTTTGCATCTATCATCTGGACAGGTTCTAGAGCGGGAGTGTGGGAGAGCTCATCAAAGTTGTTTCCCGACGATCTCACGTTACCCATCCTGATTTTCAGACTTTCTTCTTCTCGCTCTCTTCTTTGTCCCTACTCTGCATCCAAGGCGCCTTCTTTTCAACTCAAATAGGATTCGGAGCTGCTCTCCTTTAAAAAAAAACACACACACCTTGTTGCCATGGTTATGCATCCCAACAAATGTCTAAAAGTAAAAAGGCATCAGCAAAAATCCTTTATGCTGCACAGCATCCAATATCAGAGAGGAAGTTGTCCTTAAAGCAACTTTTATCCACAAAAAGGATGAATTAAAGGTTTCAAAAAATAATGTATCAAACTCAAAGTAATGGAGCAACTCCAACATCCTGCCACCTTGAGCGGCGCAGTTCTCATCCAAAACCATTTCACAGACCACAGAGTGTAGATAAGCATGAATTATTACAAGCCAGACTTTCACTTTGTTGTCAAGCTGTAGACTCTTCATTTCATGTGACTTCATTCGGTTTTCCGGTTGGATGAAGGCGACAGAGGACAGCAGATGGTGCCTGAAATTTGCTATTATTTCTGCTGTCAGGTTACAGGTGGTAATGTTTTAGGTAACACTCCAATAATAATTTTTTTCCATCATTTATCCAGCTGTGAGTTGGTAATTTTGTGATATTAAGATAGCCACTGTCTACCCCGGTTGTTTCATTTACCGCATTATTGCTTTATTTTTCACAGACAGGCGTTGCAGACGGCCATCTCTTGCATGGCTGCATTTGTTAATTTCAACCAACAGGGTTTCTCAGATGCCAGGAATCTGTTCATGTGAGAGTAAAATGCCTCAAAAGCTCACAATGTGCTGAATAAATGTGAGAGAACTTAACCTTCTCTGATAAACCCCTAACAAACATAAAGCTCCAATCAATAGTCATTATACTCCTGTAAATTATCAACCTTGAGTTTAGGTTTAAGATGAAGCCATGACTCAGCAAAGACTGTTTTCCTCTTTTGATCCAGTAAACTAAAGACAGAGATCATTGGGTGCTCTGGCTGGACATATTACTGAGCGAGCCTGCTTAGGAGCAATCTGGCAGACAAACCAGGACTTGATATGCAGCAGAGAGGCTTATGGCGCCCTCCTGAGGCTGTATTTGGAAGTGATATACACTGCAGCAACTTGTTTCAATGCTCCAAAGATTGCAACCAAGGCCACTGTGACCCTGTTTTTAGAGCAACACGGCAGGAGGTTGCACACCTATATTGTAGGATATTTAGACATAGTTCTGGTTTAGTATTATCATTTTAAATATTTTTTTATTCATTTTTTATGTTTATTTAGTCCTCAGCTTCCTTTTACTATATATGTGATGCCATAGCACCCATGCATATTAGTGGTTTGCAATACATGTGAACTGGTGCTCACATTTTCAAAAACATAAACGTCTACGCTTTTATATATCAGAAACAGAATCAGCTTTATATGCCAAGTTGGTGCACACAAACAAGGGATCTGACTTCTGCTCCACTTTGCTCTCAATTTAAAATGTCTTCATTGAGAGCAAAGAGGAACAAAAGTGAAATTCCTTGTTTGTGTGTGCAAACCTGGCGAATACATATCATGTGTAGTGTGACTTTACTTGTTTTAGTCTCTTAAAAGATAAGGATTGCAGGAAGGCTATGAGAAAGGCTTTATAATTAATGAATGCTGAATTAATTATTGAAAGACAAGCTTCAATGTCTGCAAATTTTTCATTAGTCATAAAAAAAAGAGCAGCAACGGGTATGGCATTTTGTATCTGGGCTTGTGCAGATCTGACTTTGTTAAAATCCCAAGTGGCATATTGTAGTTCAAAACTCCAACTGCAGAGGGCAGAATGACTCAATGCAACTATTTGTCTTATTTCTAAACATAACCTTAAACACCTCCCATCATGTTGCTCAAATTGCACCATTTAAGGGCCTATTTTGGTTTAACTTAATTTTGAAATAATTCTCTGCAAAAATAGGTGTACAGATTATCAGTGTGTCCACATAATTATTGTTTTATTACCCTGGATGTTATTACATGATAATGATGTCTTATTCATCTTTCAATTTGCAATTGCTTTTTTGAGTGCTTTAACCACAGTTTAAACAATGACATGGTGATAGCTCTTTCCACTTAATTCAAGCTGTTAACTGCTTTGTAGCAGCATCAGTCTTCAGTCAGGGAGATTCACAGATATGTCCTGACTATGTTACCTAAATCCTACAAGGACAAGAACAGAGAGAAAAATAAGGACATGTCCAAAGGGTTGTATTAGCTAATGTGCAAATCTAGCTTCTGTGACTTCTCTGCGCGCCCCCAGGGCAAGATATCCGCATAGCGCTCCCCGTTGTTTGTCAGAATAGAAGACAGAAAAGAGTCAACACACCATCACTCAAGGAGAGAGCCTGCATCTACAGGGCTGGTGATCACTACTATGCACAGGAGTCACTTGAGAAAGTCACTCTGCAGGCACCCAGATTGGCACATCAGACAGGACCTTCTACAAATCAACTTATTTATATCACAAATACTTTCTAGAAGCATCACCAAATGGTTTTCTGGTGAAAATCATTGGCTGCATTTGTGTATATTTGCCATAAAGACCACATGACCGGAACTGTGCACATAATGAGTAAACGAGGAGAAGCAATAAAATAGAATCACTTTATTTATCCTCAAGGGGCAATTGAGTGGGCTTAGAGTAGACATATATAGAAATTGATTTAAAGATTGGAAACAAAGTTTCTGAAATATAGAATCAGAGATGAAAAATAAGAAACTAGTCATTTCAAAAGGAGCAAAGCGAGTGAGCAACATTCAGCGTAGGATTGAAAAGAAAGAGGTTATATAACGATAACCCTTTAGATCGGGTTGGTCTTCAACCACGCCAAGCTGTCACTTTGCTGCAAACCACACATGAGACAAGACACCGTACACACACTTGCACACACCACACACATCCCATACTCCCTTACAGGTATTGATACCTCAGAGGGGCGTCCAGCCCCCAGACCTGGGAGGTGATCACCATCACCAGCATGGAAGAGAATAGACCGCCTGAGTCTTAGGCTGAGACTAGGGCTGAGCACCGCGCCAACCTGGGAAAACCTGGGCCATACCCCAACCCCCTCACCCGAATCCCAGCCCCGACAACTCCCGAACCCAACCGTCCAGAAACGGGGCTGACACAATTCAAATGAACCAGCCAACCAGGCCACCCCACGAACCCAGAGGTGCCCCGACCAGACTCATGCAGATCTGGATATGAGATTTGAAGCAAAATTTAAAAAAAGAATTGGAATAAATTATGTATTTCTAATGTGGCTAAATGATATAAAAAAAAAAAACAAAAAAAAAAAACGATGTGTTTTATCTGTTTCTATCCATCCCCAATCGTTTTACTTTTAGCATATTCGTGGATGGATGGATAAATGGGTGTGTGGATGGATGGGTTGCTGGATGGATGGATGGATGGATGGATGGATGGATGGATGGATGGATGGATGGATGGATGGATGGATGGATGGATGGATGGATGGATGGATGGATGGATGGATGGATGGATGGATGGATGGATGGATGGATGGATGGATGAGAGAAAGTCATTGAGCTACATAGAACAAAACTAAACAAGCATTCATGTCACTGACCTAGGAGCAGACATGTTCTCAAATTAGTTAAAAGAAAATACATTGTGTAAATAACTGGTTTCAAAATCCAAAAATAAAATCAAAGCTGTTCCCTTTTCCATGGCGACAGGTCGGAGCCATATCCTAAAAGATACTATAGCCATAAAATGAATTGTGAAAGACAACCTTGCAAATATGTTGACCTATCAGTATGTGGTGCTTTACGTGGAAACCAGTGGTGGTCAGCGTGACCAGAAGGAAATTTCACTGTTCTCCCACACTTTATATTTATACTTCCATGCTTTTATGGTTTCCATGTGTTTATGTTTGTTTGCATTGAGCTCAAAATGGAAAGTCAACATGTGAGCGGCTGAAAGTAAGAGACTTTTTACTACCCATTTGCATTGAAATGCATTTATATAACTAAAATAAAAGTCCAGTTGGGACTAAAAAGAAAAGGAAACTGTATGAGGATGTGGAAACCTTCGGGTCACTTGGCCTATAAACTTTTAGGATGAGGACGTATATATTGCACACCCTTCCATTTAGCCCTGACTCCACTGTGTTTATGTAGAATAGTGTCAAACTCTTCCCAATAAATACAAATCCGTACTGCTATGCAACAGTAGAACAGTAATTTGTGAATTTATTGGACTTTGATCATATGTTAAAGAATTTAATGCAGAACTGAATGTTGGAGCAAACTCTGTAACAACTCAGAGGCCTGTGCTACAAAAAAATTAATTCTCACAGGAGAAACGTAGTTAAACACCAGCTGAAACAGCTGGAGTGAAAAGTTTGAGAACTTAAAAAGGAGACATGGTTTGGCATTTATCTGTAGTTGAATAAAACAACGATAATTCGTACCTTGTCATCAATGGTTTCTTTTGTGCAGACACATATATTACTCAACTAGTAATATATGCAGACACATATATTACTCAACTAGGTGCTAATTGGCTGCATGTTTCACTGAAAATACAAGATCTACATATTGATGTATAAAATGTTAAGTAACCTACAACTACGATATGGTAGTTCTCAAGCAACTAGCAAGGTTTTCGTCCATCGATTTGGTTTAAACTTTTCTGTAAACACCAAACAATCCTCCCCGTAGTAATTATTAAGAATACCTGTTTCTCCTATACCTATACTCACTCACTTGTCTTCCAAGATGGAATGAAGACACAATTTTTGTCATCATTGCAGTCTCCTTATGTATAGCCATTTAGTATCTCACAGATAACGTTTTCCAGTTTTTTATTTTGAATTAAGAAAATGCTGTAAGAATGGCCATCAGCGGCTGGATTAAGCAAGAGGTTTGAGGCAGAGATAAGGTGCAGGCTAACCAGGTGTTTATTCACCAACGTTACACCAACAGGTACACAATACAAGCAAAAATAAGTCCTGTTCAGAAGGACAGATGAGGTCTCAGTAACAGCTCGCAAAGGTCATTTAGAATCTACCACACCCTCAAGTTAACAGAAGTGCCATGAAGCAAGGTAAACAAGAACATATGCACTAACAAACCTCTACAAAATGACTTAAACATACAAATTATTTATTTAACAAATATTATCTAACACATAATTTCAATTTTTCACATTTCTATTTCAGGATTTCAATCTATAATATTCAATCATCTTTTCCACTTTTTTAATCAATAAATGAACTCTTCTGGAACCTTTAAAATGTGCTCAGTACCCTGGGGAATGTTTTAGCCTGAACACCCTGCAGAGAAAGAGACAGAGGTAAGTCATCGCCTCCATCTGAATACTCTTAATAATAGCTTTTACCTTCTGCTCCTTGACTTCCACTGGGTTAACAGCAAGAACTCTATTGTGGGGAGGAAAGGAGCCTGGGACTGCTGTGCCATATTCGGACAGCCTTTTCCTCCAACGTGATTACGTGACGGAGACTCACATTGATGATGCGAGTCAAATCCGGGCCTACACCCTTCTGAAAATGAACTACAAAGTGCACGGCCTCTTCTCTTCTAACATTTTCATTGATTTCCTTGTGGGGGCTGTGCTGATACATCATGTCACAGGATTGTGGGATATCTTAAGGGTTCTTAATGCCATTAAAAGCTGCCGTGGGGTTCCTGGGCAAAATTGGCCTCTGGAGGGAGCATACAGGCTACTTTTCCTACTTCCTTCCTTATTGACTGCACTATTCGGACAGCACTTATCATGGCGATCGCTGACACACTTCTACTCTATAAGGGTATTCAGAAAGAGCCATCTGTTCAACAAACACTACAGTACATGTTAAAGCATTGGTGTCTGTTTAAGTGTTTCTGCTCACAGGACAGGCCTTCATCAGCGACAAACTGTCAAGCAGAACCTTGCTGTAAATGATAAATGGCTTGTACTTGTATAGTAACTTTAACTAGTCTGACAACCCCAATCGTTTTACACTACAGGCAGTCATTCACCCACATTCACACCCTGACGGTGGTGAGCTATGTTAGTAGCCACAGCTGCCCTGGGGCAGACTGTCAGAGGCGAGGCTGCCATAAATCGGCACCACCGGGCCGTTTGACCACAGACAGCAGGCAACTCAGGAGAAGGACTGAGATAGTTGGAGCAGGGGGATCGAACTGGCAACCCGCCAATTGCAGGACAAACTGCCTAACTCCCACACCGCTGTTGCCCCAAAGATTTCATTTGAATGTAATATTCAAAACAAATCCATATGGTAAACGTGTTTCAATACAAGTAATGGTGATCTTCATTACAAACACACTAAAACAATGGGAGGGGTTTAGGGAACTACCAATTATCTGAGCAGGGTCATGGATGAGCAGTCACTGTTTACGAGGCGACTGGCGACCTGTCCAAGGTGTACCCTGGACAGGTCGCCAGTCCATCTAAGAGCGTAAGGGAAACTTACTGTTAACTTCACAGAATGCCATATTGTTTTAAATCATTTGCCTTTAAAGAGTGAATTTATTGTTTGCCTTCTGAAACTGCTGCTCTGTTATTGACTGTTCTTTGGGCTCTGGCTGATGACCTGTGACTGCTGCAAGAACCACAGGCTGTTATGTTTCCGTCCTCTTTTACATATCATCCAGCACACAGTGATTATGCTGTGACATTTGCTTGATTTGTAGGTAACATCTAAGTATTCAGAGAAGGGAACAAACAAAAACAAGCACCATAGTCTCTTTTTGTGATTTTAAACTGTTTTAAAATGTGGTTTTATGAGAATATTAATGAGATCAGATGGCCATATAATATTTACAGATCTGTCCAGTACAAAAATCTGCTATGGAAGAAAACACAGAAGATATCCAGACACTGGTCACTCACACATTATAAATATACATGTTACCACAGAGTGAGGACTAGGAATGAAAACAAGAACATTCTCTTCTTGTGCTTTTCTAAATAAAAAAAGAATGTTTGCTGTCTGGATGGTAGGATGTAATTTTGTTCATGTTAGGGTAGTTTTGTTTTGGCTCCAAAATAACCGTTACAGGGTTGGAGAGATGTCCTGTTTAGGTGAATGTGTTTACAATTCAAACTTTGAAAATCTGGGGGAAAACACACACTGATGCTTAAAAATGTGAGCTGCTTATTTTATGATTATAACGCCTCACCAAAAAAACTTGAAAAAAATATTTTCCAAGTTTAATGACTTTTAAACACCTTGCAAAAATGTACACCCCTAGACTTTTCCACATTTTTTCACAGTACAACTGCAACCATCAGTCTATATTATAATTTTACCTGATGAACAAATGCGCAATAATGAATAATTGTCAAGTGAAACAAATGTTTTCTTTTTTGTCCGTTAATAGCATGCATTGTATTTAGCGCTTTTTACTCCAATATCTATAAATAGAATACTGTGAAACCAACTGCCTTTTAGAGATCACCCACTTAAGTAAATCAAGTCAACCAGTGTGAAATTTTGGAGGAGCTGCAGAGATCCACAGCTCGGGTGGAAGGATCTGTTGACAGGACGGCTGATAGTTGTGTGCTCCTCAAAGAAAAGCCTCTGGTAAAAGAAAGCCAAAAGTCCTGTTTGCGGTTTGAATACACAACACAGCGCTATGTGAAAGAGCTCAAGGGTGGATAGTTTTGCAAGGAACCGCAGAAGACAAAAATTTGTAAGTTATATATGTAATATAGAAAGTTATTTTATCAACCAAAGCAGTTGCTCTAAGAGAGGCAGAGAGCAACATGATGACACCTAAAAGGCTAAAGCAGGTATGCCTCACTGAACAAAGCCTAAGGGGTCACATGAATTTATAGTACTTCTCTGTGCATCATGCATCACATTTATAGTCAAAGCCACAAAATACCATATCATGAACCATATGACGCATTTTTTCAGCCTCGGTGGTTGACGGGAGACAAGGAGCATCTCAATTTGCAACCCTTTTGGTAGCAATAATGGTAAGGTAGCAGAAAACCTAAATGATTGAACTTTAATTTCCCTCTTTCCCCCAGCAGCACTAATTCTGTCGATACAGCCAAGCTAGCATGGGAATAAATAGCCAAAGGGGATGATCAAAACATATCTTTTTTTAACTGCTAAAGGCAACACTCACACTCATGGATTGCTACCTCTGGCTTTGGCAGAGTGCCACTGGGAGAGATGTGTATGGTGTCCCACAGGAGACATAAAGGGCAGAGACAGTGACCACAGACACCCACCCTGCCCTACTGCTCAGAGGCAAGAGGACTACTTCAACCTTGAACCTTGTCTGCAGGACTAATATCGTCTCTTTTAATGCTTAAACTGTGTTTTCTTTACTGGATAATTTGAACATATATGATGCCTCAATTTTGCTCATTATTGCTACTTTAGAAATGATGAGGGTCCTTTGCAGGAAAAATATTTTTTTGCTCCAAAGAAAACTGTGTTGGCCAGGTACCTAAAATATATAACTGCAAATATTGCTGACGTGCCTAGAGACAGTAGATGTTTTATTAGGTAGGAAAGGTGTGCCCTTAATTTGCATCAGAGCTGTTTACAGTTTAGTTATTTTCTAATTTGCTTCAGCAAAACTGTTTTCTATCTGTGGGTAATTTCTTCCACTTAATCGCAACACCTAAACCCATTAGATTTAGTTAATTCCATTTTTACATCCAGCTGACATAGATCCTTCATCTGTAGTTTTCCTGAAATTATTTTCTTTATTTGTCTCCTTTTTACGCTTTATCATTTCAGAATAAATCTATCCATGTTTTCCCCTCTTTACTTGAATCTCAAAAAAAAGAGAATGAAACATGTTGAATTCTCCTTTCTGACTAAATCATTTCAGTAGAGTATCATACAAAACAAAATCATGCTCAAACAGACATTCATCTCAAAGCTTTTCAGTTAGAATCAAATTAAAATTTAAATTTTATGTGTGTCTTAAGTGTTTCATACATTTACATTGTCTTCTACATTTATATGCACCCCAGGTAATGGTGTGTTGAGCTCCATTAGACAAAAGCATAATGTTACACTGAAAAATAAGTAACAAAAAAGGCTTTAAAGCATTTATTCAAGTGGGCAAAAATACAACTTTAGCTAAATCATTTAACCCCCAAATATCAGCAACCCCCAAACCCCCAAAAAATACATTTAAAATAAATGTAACTAAACCATCCATCCATCCATTTTCTAACACGTATATCCCTTGTGAGGTTGCGATGGGTGCTGGTGCCTATATCTCCAGCTGTCAATGGGCGAGAGGCGGGGTACACCCTGGACAGGTCACCAGTCCATTGCAGGGCATGTAACTAAACCATTTTTTTCTAATTTATTCTTACTCTTTTTCAGTGTTTGGAGGAGCTGTTAATTAGTAATCAATGACTGTTTCCCAGGGGTATACATGTGCTACCCAGGGGCGGTTCTAGACAGGGGCCAACATGGGCCAGTGCCCCTGTAGAACTAGTCCTGGCCCCTGTTATGACCCCTGTACTAACAACATGATATTAAATAAATTTCTTATGATGACATATGCTGACAAAGATACCGTAACTGATTGGTCACTTGGCCCAACTGTATTTTTTAACCTTACAGTTTTACTCCAACAATAATTCTAAAATTAAGCTGTTTCACGTTTAGCTTAATTTATTAAACGATGGAATATTGACCTGTTTATTTTTTTCCCCACCAATCTTTTGTTCTGTGCCCCCATGAAAAAACACTGGCCCCACCCTGACCCCTGTGCTAAATTTGGTGTAGAACCGCCACTGTATGAGACAGGACCCCATTTCTGAAAATTGGAAAGACAGTAGAACATACAAATCTTTAAGACTTTGTCAGGCAGAAAATTGTGACGGGAAAATAGCTACTAACCTAAACTTGCCTGTATCTACAGTCTGACCAATGATTTACTAGCTGGTACCATGACAAAAACAGCTAGATAAGGGTCTCTGTTTGTTTTGGCTGATGTACAGTAAGCACAGTGGCAATAGAGGTTAAAAAAGGAAAAAAAAGAGAAAGGAAAAGATCTTGTTGTTTATAACTACATTAACCTAGCCAGCCAGATTGATAATGTGGCGCACTCTCCATTCTGCACATTATATATCGGAGATTGCTCCCATTGAATCCGTTTGAGGAAAGGAGGAACATTCAGCAGAACTTTCCGAGCTGATTGGGCAAAGCAACACCTACTACCGCCTACCAATGGTTGGTTTTAGCCAATCACAGTATCAAATTAAAACGTAAGCAGTATGCATCATAAGAAACCACAAAAAGGTAAGCTAGCCAATCTCTTCTTTCAAAGAAGAAATTGTGGATTCTTACCAAACAGATGTGATAGCAGCATCTACGCATGCGTCCTGCTGCGCTGCCATTTCAATTATGGTTCGGCCGTGGTCTCGTCAGCTCTTGCTTTTGTCATAGCTGGTAAGTCCCGCCTTAAACCACAATACTGCAATGTGATTGGCCCAAACCGTATTTGGTTCGGAGAAAAAAAGTTGAAGTTGGTTTCTCGTGTGTTTGTGAATGCAAAAATACTGTGAGAATTCATCTTGCAGACAAGATAACTGCATCATAGAGGGGTTTCTTTGGATCACCAAATCTCCATTATAACCAATAGTCCCAATCTGAAATTTCAATCAATTGTCGGAGATACAAGGCAGGAAAAAGCCTTTTCTGCCCTGTCATGAAAACTGTAAATATGTGGAATTTGCTAAATGCTGATAGGACATTAACTAGACTGGTTTGCTTTGGTCAAATTACACTTAACCTTTTAGGATCATCCTTTAATCTTGTGATCTACTCAAGTTTGTAACACGCCACAATTTACTCAAAGGTCTAGACACAGCGTAGGAGGGTTAAGATCGATCCATCTATAATATGCCCCTGATCAACTTTGGGAGGTATTACTAAACTCAAAATGCTCAAGATTTTGCAAAACAGCTTTGCTTTTATTTAAAAGCCCCTCAAAGGGTAATCTTGTAAATTAACCAACCTTCTTTGATTTTGCAATCACATCAATTATCTGATGTGAAAGGAGAAAGTGATCTGTAATGGAGGGTTCATGGTTGCGTTTTTTTTCTTGAGAAGGTGGAGGATCCATCTTGGTATGAACCTGCTTGTCATCCATAAAAGTTGAAACTATGAAACAGAGTATTTTTCAAAAAAGGCCCCAGAGGCTGCAGCACCACTAAGCAAGAGGCATCGCACCATGAAGACCAAGGAGCTCACTGATCAAGTCAGGGACAAAGTTATTGAGAAGTACAAGTCAGGGTGGGTTTGCAAAAAATATCCACATTTTGATGTTCCTCTGAGCACAATCATTTCCATCATCTTCAAAGTGAAAGCACACGGTTCCACAACAAACCTGCCAGAAGAGGGCCCTCCACCAGAACTCACAGACTGGGCTAGGAGGGCATTAATCAGAGAGGAAGCACAGAGACCAAAGGTAACCCTGAATGAGCTGCAGAGCTCCACGGACGAGACTGGAGCATCTGTCCATAGGACCACATTAATCTATACACTCCATGGAGCTGGGCTTAATGGAATAGTGGCCAAAAAAAAACATCCCTTGTGGTTAAAAATAGTAAGGTACGTTTTGAGTTTATCAAAATACATGTGGGCAACTTCCCAAATGTATGAAGGAAGGTGCTCTGGTCCGATGAGAGCAAAATTGTTTCGCCACCAAGGGGGTCGCTATGTCTGGGTCATACCCAACACATCCAATCTCCCCAACAACAACACAGCATGATGCTGCCATCACCATGTTTTGCTGTGGGGAGGCTTTTAAGCAGCATGGACTAAGAAACTGGTCTGAGTTGAGGGAAAGATGGTCCTAAGTACAGGGATATTTTTGAGCAAAAGCAGTGAGTCTGGCTGTGAGTTGAGACTAGGACAGAGTTTTACCTTCCAGCGGGACAATGAACCAAATATGCTGCTAAAGCAACACTTTAAGGGCCAATATTTAAATGTGTTGGAATGGCCTAGTCAAAGTCCAGACCTTAATCCATTTAAGAATCTGTGATTAGACATGACAATCACTGTTTGCAGCTAAAACCATCCAACATGAAGGAACTTTAGCAGTTTAGCCTTGAGGAATGGACAAATATCCCAGAGGCAAGATGTGGTGAGCTTATAGAGGCTGGTCCACAGCCAGTTTCAGCTGGAATTCACACAAAAGCTGTACCGACCTTAGGAAGGTGAAAAGCTGTGCATGCTGAGGTCTTCTGCTGTTTGGTCCTATTTGTTGTTTGCTTCACAATATATCTTCAGAGGTGTAGGCATGTTCTGTAAATTAAATGGTGCAAAACTCTCAAACAATCCATTTTAATTTCAGGTTGTTGGGCAACAAAACATGAAAAAAGAAACAGCAAAGGGAAATTAATACTTTTGCAGGCCTCTGTACACCGTTCAATTGCTTGTTAACACATCTATACTTTGTGAAGACAATTTGCTGAAGTTCAAACTGAACATCAGAACTAGGAAGAAATAGGATTTCAGTGACTTTGAAGGTGGCACGTTTTTATTTTTTTGGTACCAGATGGGCTGTTCGTGGTATTCCATGAACTGCTGATCTAGTCAGATTATCACAAACAATCATCTCCTCCATTTTCAGAGAGCGGTCCAATACAGAGAAAAATAAACAGAACGCATTATCTTCATGGACCAGAGGAGAATAGGAAGCCTGGTTTCCTGTTTATAGAGAGGCAACAGAAGTTCAAATAACATCACAACTAAGATGCAGCGAAGGACATCTCTAAACGTACAACATATTAAACCTTGAAGCAGAAGAGCTCCAGCAGTAGAAGATCACACTGGGCCTTCCTCGGGTCAGCTAAGACCAGGAAATTGAGGTTATGGTTCACACATGCTCATCAAAATAGGACGGTCACAGATTGGAAAATTGTTGAGTCAATTCATCTGCAACATTCAGATTGTAGGTTCTGAATTTGGCTTAAACAACAGAAGAGTATAGATCCATTTTGCCTTTTATAAATGGTTCTGGTAAATGGCGGTGCCATAATGGTGTGTGGAATACTTTCTTGTCATACCTTGGACCCCCTATTACCAAATGTATATTGTATATGCCACAGCCAACCTTTTTGCTGCTTACCAATCCTTTCTATGAGCACGTTGTATGCATTTTTTGATGCCTGCTTGGATTAGGTTAATGCTTCACGTCAGTAAGCCTAAATCATCTCAAAATGATTTCTTCACCATGACAATGAGTTAACTGTGGTTCAGTGACCTCCACAGTCCTCATCACCTTTGGTTGTGGTGGAATGGGAGACGCGTAAGTGCAGCTAACTGATCTGCAGTACGTATGTGATGTTACTATGTCAATATGGACCACACTTTCAGAGGAATCTTTCTGGCACCACATATATTCTATGTAATGAAGAGTTTCAGCAGTTCAATAAATGGGGTACAGCAAGGTGTGCCTAATAATATGGCCATCAAGAGTATATTTACTATTCTTAACACATGTTTTTTCCCCAACTTAATAAATATACTCAAATAAATAGTTGGATTTTTCAAAGTTTTTCAGTTGAGACTATTTTAATGCGATAAAGGAAATACTTATTTTAAGGCCTTTTATTTATTGTAATCTATAAGTGCAAAGTTTACTGTATCTACTATTGATTTTAGATGCGTTTTGTTTTTTTAATTCACACTGGCCTTATCAAATAAGTCATACAAACAAGTGTGGATTCTCACTTTGTGTTTTGCCATTAAGCCCATATAGGAAGGAAAAATGAAGGAGAGTTGAATATTATAGGAAACATCTTTTTAAAAGACACTAAGGAAAAAGGACAAGTAGTCTAGCATTGATTTTTATCGTTCAATTATCTTTCAGGTGTCCTTATGGTTCAGTTAAAATATTTCTTTACCATAACATAACATTTGCCTTGAATGTGAAAGGAAGATAATTAAAGCCCTGGCAGTGGAGGGAGCGAGTGTTCACCGCCACTAGGGAGAACTATCAGTGAAACTGCCTCATGTGGTGCTTGACATCACTGATTACAGAGCATGTACTGCATTAGGTTACTGTTACTGTAGCCTGGGAAAGTGGGGAAACTAAGATGCATAATTAGACATTTAGCGCCAATCCTCCCCACAGATGAACACACCCTTCACCACAACAGATAGGCCAAGGAGTTAAAAATGTCCTAACGCCCACCGAGCAAGGAGTCTGAGACACCCTGGGACTGCCATCAAGCTCTGAACTTACTGTAACCCACACAATAAAGGCCCGAGGGGGCGTTTAATCCAGCGCTAACCCGAAAAGACCTCATTCATGTGAACAGTGAGTCCCACGAGCTATCGTAAACTTAGACATAGCAATCACAGCTCCCATCAGAGCACAGACAAATTAGAGGTACATTGTTTTAAGAAGCATCAAACTTTGGTTCTAATATTTAAGAATGAAGGCATCAAAAGAAGGATCTTTCAGGGATTTTGTGAACTTTAATTTCCGAGGGAACACAGAAGAACGGGATGATATTTAACTGACATAAAGCTTCACAACGTGAAGAAGTTTGCCCTGCACTTTGTGGTCTGACACTCTGACACATATCTATACTTAAGAGGATTTAAGCAACTAACAGACAATTTTCAAAGGGTGCAAAAATGCTCTCTTATCACAATTTACGCATGGACACAAAAAAACGGATGTAAATTTCAAGAATTTGTTTTATAATCTGCATTTATTTCTGCACTTTAAGATTTTATTTTATAACAGCTTGCAGCCCCTAAAGACAAATTAATTATTGTGCTCAAAGGGGAAATGTACAGACATAAAACTGAAATGTATAAAACTAAATGTCATGACAGTTTTCTCTGACTGATGTTATCTCTGTCAGGGAACAAAAACAGCTTCTGTTCACTAAAGCTCCCACAGTTCTCTAAACGCCAAAATGTCCAACTGAAACTACTTTCTAAGAATGCATTTGATGCCATGTTGAGTTTTTCCATTCAGTTTAACTATAATTAAACGCTGCACTTCTTTGTTAGGATAACATGTGATAGACCAGCACAGAGAGTTATCTTTTGTTAAACAAAAGGAAGAAGATGCATGGTTTCCCACACTCTCCTTTAAATTAAAATGTAGAAGGAGTTCCCAAATGCACCTAAAAGCAGACATGACCTTCCCACCGTCACTCAAGGTGATTTGAAAGTGAAACGTTTGATGCACTTAATGAGGTGTTTTTAGAGCTGCAGAGGTAATTTAGCACTTAAGTATAAGAGCTGAGTATTTCCTCCACCGCTCCTTAGTCTGGCCCGCCACTGTGATGCTAACTTTATGCATGATGGATCATTTGCTGACTGATGTGTTCACTAAGTTTTCAACATGCGTTCCAACCCTGTGGGTCCAGATATAGCCTTAAATCAGAGCGTGGTCATCGCTGCGGTGACGTGGATCAGAGCATCCTAAATAAAGCTCTTTAGCTTTCCATTGTCTAAACACTGAAAACCACTATGAGCTCTATAACATAACTTTGTGTAAGCTAAACATATTGCTGAACAAAGCAACAAGACCATGGCAACAGCTGCTATTATATGAGCCAGAGAGGGTTACCTTCCTGGAGCCCATAAACTCCGGGGGAAGCACATCTGAACGCAGCATTTAGCGACAAGAAACAACAAATATTGCCCAGCAAAAACTTGACAGAGCAAAAAAGAACAAAACATGCGTACATAAATGAAAGACTGCTTCAACTACATTTACCCAATTTGGCAGAACCGCTTGGCTTTTATTGCATACATGCAGCCTATTTTTAAACACAACAGAGTCGTGGTTTATCCAACATGAAACTTTTGCAATAATGGGAGATGAGGAATCAAAGATTACTTTGTTCAAAAATAAAAAAAGAACAGTGAAAGAAAAGGTTCATATTTAAAACAAACACCTTGGTTATGCAAAGAATAAGGTGTAAAATTATTTGTAACGCTTTGACTGAAAACTGCCTTGTAGATAAGGTCTGCTTTAAAAGTGGCTTTGTCAGGCTCTGCATGAGTGCAAAAACCAGTTTTATTCTCCCCTTCCAGGAAAATTATCAGCAGGAAGGTTTTATTGCTGCATTTCGTCTTTGAATTGCAAGCATAACATTTCTGAGCCCATTCTCCATGCTCTCTCTATAGTCTGGCACAGGCTGGAGAGACCCGGCTTTTAACACTCTAAAAAGTCCCTCCCCAGTTTATAATGTCAGGCTTTGGCATGTTTCCGACCTTTAATTTGGAGAGGGAGTTTCACAGTCATGAAACTTACATAGATAATAGTGGATGAAAGTATAACTTCCAGGGACTGCATTTGTGCAGGCCTAGAATATAATTAGCTTAATTTCAATGAAGTAAACCTCTAGTCTTTGACGTAAATGGGTGATAAAACTAAGGGTAGCATACACATAAAGTACAAAGTGAAAGTGAAGTGATTAAAATAAGTGCCCCAATGTGGATTTCCTTTATGATAGAGATCTTCAGATTTTCTGTTTCCATTGTCCTTGTCTGTGCTGCAACACTTTATGAGCAGGTAGGGGTGTAAAGGTGCAACAAAGTCACAGTTCAGAACTTTACTCGGGTTTTAAAGTCACAGTTCGGTCTGTTTTCGGTACGTTTCAGTCGAGAGAAACAAAAATTAAAAAAATTTACATCATGATTTGTCTTGATACATAGACAAACCAGTGTACCAGCTGTTCCTGAATAGACCTTAAAAGTTCAGCTGTTGGTATATCGCCCTTTCCTCAGAGGGAGTCCTTTCTACATGTCTGCTGCTGTGCAACATGGGGCTGGTTGAATGCTACCACAGGCAGCAGGATTTGAACCTTTAGCTAAGCTTTCTCCAGTATCAGTGTGCTTGTGTTTCAGATAATTGTGTTATTGGAACCCGGGGTTTTGCCTTTCTAGCAGTTCTCTGTCTTCATTATACCATCGACTTTGTTGAAGGGACCAGCACATGCAGCATACATCCCCAGATCATGACACTGCTGCCACCACCATGCTAGACAGTTACTTCAATGCTCTTAGGTGAAATGCCCTGAAGCAAACCACGTACAGGTTTTTGAGAAGAAGAGGAAGGCATCTGAAGAAATAAATAAGACTAGCTTGTATTTGGGAGATTTTTTCACGCGATCCCCCTGAGTAGCAGAAGAGCAGGTAAGATAGTCTTGAACATGCGCAGTTATTCAAAAGGGAACTTGGACGTTTCTTACCAACATTTCCAGAAAAATCGTCCACTCTACCTATAAGCTTCTGTCATTCCCGAACCTAATTCATATGTAAAAAGTGTGGACGATGCTTAAAAGCAGGATTTGTGGCAAGAAACGTATAAATTTAAACTAACTATATAATTTCTTGTCTTGTGATGTAGTGGCGACATGTCCAGGGTGTATTCCAGCTCTCGCCCAATGACCGCTGACTTGATAGGCAGCAGCCTCCACCGCGACTCTGCACAGAAAAGTGGGTATAGATGATGGATCATTTCTGTCAAAACAATTGGTCAAACATCCCGCCAGAATTTGTCTAGAATCTTGTTGATGGCAACTAAACAGGTATAGTTTCAGGTATAGTTGCTAAAGGAACAGTTCGTACATTGCATGGCGAGTGTATGTATATATTTTAACCTTTTTGTATAATTTTGACCTTGTGTGACTTACAGAAAATCCAAATTTCATCCAATTAAATTATCATTTATTTAAAGAAAATCATGTTTTTAAAATAGGTAAAGTCATTAAATTTTCATTATACCTATCAAAAGAAAAATTAAAATGTATGGAATGCATGCTCTTGATGCATTAAAGTTAGTAATTATAATATTAAAATGTAAAAAGAATTCAATTCATGTTAAGTAAACTTATAATATAAATCCTAATTTTGCAAAGCAAAAGAAAATGGCTTTGAAAACATACTCAACCATGCTATTGCCTGGAAATAGCTGGCTTGGCACACCAAATTAAGTGCAGACGGCAGCAAAGTCTGTTGAAAAGAGGGTTTCTATTTTTGAGAAAACATGTTTGATCAAATGTCTTGTACCTTTTTACAGAGCCATTTAAATCTGCGTGCAGGAATTTCCAGACACTGTTCACCTGTCTGCCTTGAATACGATGGGATTTATGCAGCAGCTAGAACCACAGCTCTGTCCAACCGCGTGCTGTTGCAATCTGACCAGAAAGTGACTGGACCAATGTAAACACAGCAAAAGGAACACCGGTATTAGGGCTGTAATTCTCTCTTCCTCTACCACAGAACCTCAAACATCCATATTTGGATAATCCATTTGAACTAAAGATCTCCAAATAGCTGGAAAGCCAGTTGGAAAGTCTTTAAAGTCTTGTATGTGCCATTCATCCAAGTCACAGTTAAGCTGCAGTCATACGGACTCAAATGTCCAGCTCTAGCTTAGAGCTACGAAGTAAGACATATACTTAAAGGTTTTAGTTGCGTCTCAAATGCTCATAACCTAAAAAATAGTATTTACAGTAGCTGCAGCAGCCAGGAGGAAAAATGGAAACTTGCAACAGGAATTACAGAAGAGATTACCAGGAACTCCCTGTCAGGAAACAAGGTCAGACACCGAAAATACACAGCAGGCCTGTCCTCAAACATACTTGCTGTCACTGCAGTTAAACCTATACATGCTGCAAATGAAGAAGAGAGTTCTGGGAATAGTATAATAATTATTACATTACGAGGAAGGGAAAGTTTTACATGTGGATCGGGCCGGTTAACAGGTCTGCAGCTGTGGTCACCAAGGATAGCTGCAGTGTGCCCAAATTACAGAGTACAATGACTCACTTTCTTTCTGTGTCTGAGACCCAATGGCTTTGCTGGGGTTTGGACGAGCTCCCCTGGTAAAAAAAAAAAAAAAAAAAGAAGAAGGAAAAAAAAGCTTTCCTCAGCAAAACTGTTAGCTCATCTAAAACAACTCTCTTTGTTCAGCTTAGCAACATGGGTAGACCACCTGGAAGTATTCATTGTTCTGTCTAAAATCAGGGCCTTGCCAGTTTTATGAACAAATGAATACCTACATGTCCTGGAGTTGTATCCTTAGAAATTTACACGGGGTAAAATAAGTACTGAACCTATTGTCTATCAACATTCTTCTTTCTAAATTCCAATAAGGCTTTAGATATCAAATCAACAACAAATATAGATAACAATTCAAGCAATCCACACATGCAACCTAATCAAAATAAATTATCTTATCAGTTAAGTCATTTGTCATGAGCCACTGGAATATATATATATATTAAACACACTTGCTACAATGTATTAAGGACTTCAATTTGGTAAAAATAATAAACATTTTTGGGTAATTACAACAAGAAATCTCCTGTATGTTGAAACCAGTCGCGTGTTTTGATCCGATGTCATTCTTTCATAAATAATATTTTCATCCTGAAATTTTGGAAGCCTGGAGTTTTTCTTTACTCTCTGATATTCAGCTTTTCCATAGATTTTCAAATACTTTGAATTCAGAAGATGTTTTTTTTTTCAATAAGTTGTACTGATATACGCAGGATTGCTTTCACAATACTGAGAATTAGCTGGTCTATTGGCTATTATGTCATTTTAAGCTTTTCTTTATATGTTTTATTATACTTAGTTCATGTCGTATTCCACTTTATTACACATAATTTGATTTTAAGACTTAGGATGGGTCTCAAAAATGTGCAAACCCCTGTTAAAAAAATTGGAACCTTGAAAAAAGTAATTTCAAATCTTTTCTAGTTTTATGGTGACTTGTGTCATTTACTTTTTAACTGCAAAAAACACAAAACAAAAAAATCTAATCAAACTCTTTGGAAAAAATACACAAACAATTGCAATCAGTTTAAGTGTGCAGATCCTTGAACTGATGCTTAGTTTAAGCACTTTTTAATATATTTTACCATTATTTTTTACACACCTGCCATTAGTGTTTTATAAAAAGCTAACAATGAAGATGAATTAAAATTTTCAGCATCACCGTGACTCCAAGTATGCATCCATAAAAAGAAAAAAATGGTTTTACAAGAGCAAAAAAAAAAAAAATTTTGAAATTAGATGACAAGTTCCAGACTTAATTCTTGCAGAAACTCGGTGGGGTCACCTTAAGCGGTCTGAGGTCAAAGACATGTCTTCACAATCTGAGAGATTTGCAGAAATTACACAAAACAGATTGGGATTTACTGTCAAGGTCACCTTTCCTCAACCTGACTCTCGCCAGATGTATGTCACTCCGCCTAGCTTGACTCACATACATCTGGGACCTCTCCATAGGAACTGCCTTTATTGAAGGCTGGGCCTTACCAAAAATCCTTGCATATGATTGGATAAGCCACTTGTCTGTCATCTTTATCGACATACTATTTCAACCACTCACACCGAAGCTAACCCGTGATGTTGTGAGAGCGACGCAGGAAAAAACAAAACTTTTTTTTTATGTGTTTGCGGCTCTAGTGGCACGTGTTTTATTGACAGTGAGCTGACAGGAAGAGGGTGGAAGACAGGCGGCAAAGCGCCGCGGGTCGGAGTCGATCCCGGGCCGACCGCGTAGAGGACTAATAGGCCTCCTGACATGGTTCGCGCTAACCGCTAACTGCTCCGTCCGTGTCTGCTGCGGACGCGCCCCGGAAAACAAAACTTGCCAAATCCGGTCGGGAGAAGGGCGAAAACATGGTTTCCACCAACAAAAGCCTTCAGAGCCGTTCTCTGATGTTCTTTAAATGAAACAATATTAGGTAGATTGGACAACACGGAAGAAATAGCAGCATCAATGTTAACGCTTGCTTCCTCGATGCGAGCCGCCATTGCTATCTGAATCAAAACAGTCTCACGTCACGGTCGCTTCTCCACTACGTCACATCTATGAAACTCCAGCCCTGCGTTCTGATTGGCTGGACAATAAAATTGGTTGGAGAAATCACTCTCTATGGGAGAGGTCCCAGATGGATGTGAGTGAAGCTAGGCGGAGCTAGGCGGAGCAATATCAATCTGGCTAGGGTCAGGTTAACCTTTCCTAGCAAAGAAGACTGAATGTTGAAATCGAATCAAAGGATGCTTTGTCAAAGTGTTAATGTATGCATGTGCATACACTTTATTACACTTTTTTTATTTTTACCAAATTAAAGTTGGTAACAGTTATGAAATGATTTATAATTGTTCTACAAAAAATATGAAGTAAAAGGCAGCAGTGTGTGAATTTTAAATGCTGACTTATTTGTTCCTGCAGATAATAATATTATGAGTAAAATACACTATTAATTCCATCTCAGAGGTCTCATTAGGAATAAACTTATGGAAAGAATCATTGGCATATTTAATAGTTATTTTCCCTACTGTCATTTCATAGTGGGGTCTTCATTACTGAGCAAAATAAAGCTCTGTATTTTGGGAACAAGAGTATGAAACGGATGCTGGTAAAATATTTCTTAAGGTTCACATATCCTGAACTCTAGGATGCTGAAAACCAACGTTTTAACACTTCATTTCAGATAAATGCAGATCTAATAGCTCCTTTAAAGATAAGCATAACCATAACTTTCTAAAAGGCAACAAAGTTTAAATTACCTGCAATTTCATGGCATTATTCAGAAGTGCAAATACAAAAGTTCAGGCATTGGTTCCAAAACCTTTCTGAATAAATGCTTTTTAAGTGCAACCCAGCTAAATTTAAATTTAGTATATGAGGCATGTTGCATACGAGTTTAGTTTTGTCTAAATGTCAGGTACAATCCCAGACTTGTGGTCCGGCAAGTTTAATGTGCGATGTTATGCCTTATGTGTGTGTGTGTGTGTGTTTTTGGAGGGGGGGGGGGGGGCACTGACTGGTGATATAGCTTTCCGTTTCCACATTCATGGGCCCACACTAGACAAGCTCACAAAACAACAAATGTGCTTGGAGACTGTATCCAACATAGACAATTCTCCTCAAAATATCCGAGAAATATGAAGTCTTGCCATGTAAAGGCCTTGAGCAAACATGATGGGAAGCCAGCTACCAACATGCAAACTATGTGGAACAAAACTCCAGTTTGTTTGTCCTCCTTTTGATTTATTCTTGGGTGAGCCTGTGTCTGTGTTTTACGAGTCACAAAATCCAAACGTGCTGGGCACTGTAAATTAATGTTTCAAAACAGCAAATGAAGGTTTTCTGGCATAACTTCACATTTAAGTTCCACTTCTAAAAACTACTGGTAAAATAAAAACTTGTATGTCCTATTTATAAAACTTTGTTTTCTGTTTCAGAGTTTTTGCAGTTAATCTTTAAAGAAGATGGAGCGGGGTTTTTAACAAACATATTCTTCATCAATTTATTTTAATTTGGGGTCTGTCAAAAGTCTAAACATTGATCTGTTTCTTGTATTAAACACTGATCTTTATACTCAAATACACAGTTTCTGTCAGGAGTGTGTACACTGTCATCATGCACATGAATGTCACAATACTTTTAGGCCTTTAACTATTTAACTGTAACCATCAACAGGCTGCTTGCATAATAAAAATGGATATTTGATAAGCTGCATTACTATCGAAAATGGTAGAGCTGATTTCAGTTGCTTGGTCAGCCAAGCAACTGAGCCACAGCTCTGTTGATCCATCCATTCCCTTAGCTCTTAGCAGTAATGATTTTATGGGATTGTTCATAAATAAAATTGATTCCATTAAAAATAAAATAATTGGCATCCTCCCAAACATGATTACCTCATCCTCAGTAAGTGAGGCAGCACTGGAGGAATCCTTAGAACCTGCGCAGTGTCTGAACTGTTTAAAAGCAGTAGAGCTTTCTGAGCTATCTAAAATTTTAGCTTCATCTAAACCTTCTACCTGTATGTTAGACCCAATCCCAACCAAGTTGTTTAAGGAGGTATTCCCTCTGATCAGTGGTCCTATTTTAGACATGATTAATCTATCCTTGGTAAATGGATATGTACCACAGGCTTTTAAAGTAGCTGTTATTAAACCTTTACTTAAGAAACCATCTCTTGATCAAGATGAGTTAGTAAATTACAGACCTATATCTAATCTTCTTTTCTTATCTAAAATTCTTGAGAAAGTAGTTGCTAATCAACTATGTGAACATTTACAAAGTAATGACCTACTTGAGGAGTTTCAGTCAGGCTTTAGAGCTCATCATAGCACTGAAACAGCTCTGGTGAAGGTCACTAATGATATTCTCATGGCCTCAGATAATGGACTTGTGTCTATACTTGTCCTGTTAGATCTCAGTCTCCTGTTGATCACAATATTATCCTACAAAGACTTGAGCATACTGTGGGGGTTAAGGGAAAAGCATTAGGCTGGTTTAAATCTTATCTGTCGGACAGATTCCAGTTTGTTCATGTTAATAATAAATCTTCTTCAAACTACCTGTGGAGTACCACAGGGTTCAGTCCTTGGACCAATTCTATTTACTATATATATGCTTCCGATTGGCAAAATTATCAGACAGCATGGGATTAATTTCCACTGTTATGTTGATGACACTTAGCTATATTTATCCATAAATCCTGATGAATCCAACCAATTACTTCAACTGCAGTCATGTCTTGATGACATCAAAAGCTGGATGACTTCAAATTTCCTGCATTTAAATTCTGACAAGACAGAAGTTGTAATCTTTGGGCCAGAGTCTTCAAAAAATAAAGTTCTTAATCAATCACTTAATCTGGATGGCATTAACTTGGCCTCTGGTAATAAATTAAAAAATCTTGGTGTTGTTTTCGACCAAGACATGTCATTTAAATCCCATATTAAACAGGTTTCCAGAGTTTCCTTTTTTCACCTCAGGAATATCGCCAAAATTAGAAACATTCTGTCCAGGGGTGATGCTGAAAAACTAGTCCATGCATTTGTTACTTCAAGGCTGGACTATTGTAATTCTTTACTATCAGGAAGTCCACAAAATGCAGTTCAAAGCCTTCAGCTGATCCAAAATGCTGCGGCAAGAGTTCTGATGAGAATCAACAAGAGGGATCATATTTCTCCAATTTTAGCTTCCCTTCATTGGCTTCCTGTTAAATCAAGAATAGAATTTAAAATTCTTCTTCTAACGTATAAAGCCCTTAATAATCAAACTCCATCATATATCAGAGCTCTGATTACCCCGTATGTTCCTAACAGAGCACTTCGCTCTCAGACCGCAGGTCTGCTGGTGGTTCCTAGAGTCTCTAAAAGTAGAATGGGAGGCAGATCCTTTAGCTATCAGGCTCCTCTCCTGTGGAACCAACTCCCAGTTTTGGTCCGTGAGGCAGACACCCTATCTATTTTTAAGACTAATCTTAAAACTTTCCTTTTTGACAAAGCTTATAGTTAGAGTGGCTCATGTTACCCTGAGCTATCTCTATAGTTGGGCTGTGATAGGCCTAGGCTGCTGGAGGACATCAGGGTCTAATTTTCTCACTCTACTGATTTCTACTGTTCTCCAGTTTTGCATTGTATTACATTGAAATGACTGTCGTCATTTCAGCTTTTAACTTTTTGCTCTCTCTCTTTTTCTTCATAGTAGGTACACCTGGTCTGGCGTTCTGTTAACTGTGACATCATCCAGAGAAGACGGCTCACCCGCTACTACCATCTAATGTAGAACAGATTACTAGATCAATGTGTGCTTCTGTGCTTTTTTGTCTCTCTTGTTGTGTCTCTGTTCTGTCTTCTGTAACCCCAGTCGGTTGAGGCAGATGACCGTTCATACTCAGCCCGGTTCTGCCGGAGGTTTTCCTTCCCGTTAATGGGGAGTTTTTCTTCCCACTGTCGCTTCATGCTTGCTCAGTATGAGGGATTGCAGCAAAGCCATGGACAATGCAGACGACTCTCCCTGTGGCTCTACGGTTCCCCAGGAGTGAATGCTGCTTGTCGGGACTTTGATGCAATCAACTGGTTTCCTTATATAGGACATTTTGACCAATCTGTATAATCTGACCCAATCTGTATAATCTGATTGAACTTGATTTTGTAAAGTGCCTTGAGATGACATGTTTCATGATTTGGCGCTATATAAATAAAATTGAATTGAATTGAATTGAATTGGTTTCATTATGTCCACAAATTTTCTCCGGGGTTGAGGTTGAGGCCATTCCACTCATTCAGAAGAAAAAAGATAAAATGAAATATCTGCCTTTGTATCTTTCACTGTTCTGTGGCAGGTTACAGATTCCACAGAGATCCGACATCTATGGGGGTGGGAAGAATGAGAAACAAGATGCTGTGTGCTATGTGCTGAGCTTTTTATAACAACACAGACTAATATTTTGAAATGTCAGGCGCAAGATTATCCATGTACCTGACATTAATACATTAAACATAACTGCAAACCACACCGGTTCCATCCCTTCATGAAAAAGTTGGACTTACAAGGAAGACAGGAAGTAAATTGCACTGAATGTGAACACAAATAATCTTACTGACATTACCACCTCTGCAGAGTGGACAGGATGATATAGTTTACCTGTATTATATAATGTAGGAGGATTCTCATTCAGACACAACTGTGCTGCTGTTCCGACCTGCAGTCTGAGCATCAAACCCACACAGCGTCCATCAGCCAGCAAAATAAACCTCCAAACCACACCGGACTGAGCCTCAGCCCCAACAAAGTCTCGGACACACCGTGCATTAAACTCCATCCGACTTCCTCTAGCCGTGTCTTTATATACAAACGTCACACTCAGATATGTGAATCGTGTGGGCCTTAACTAATAGTTTGCCTCCTGCATTTATTTTGAGACAGACATGGCTTACACCAAATATAGTGCAGAGAAACAAGACTCGTCTTGCCTCTCCACAGGTCATTATGGTTCAGGGCTGGCTGTGCTCACCAGCGCCTGAGTTAGGATCATGTTGTGGAAACTGTGTTTCTAGGTAGTTACTTTGAATTTCAGGCACAGAAACTGTCATTATTTGTTACATACTCTTCCACCTCCTGTCTGCACTCCAGTCAGATGTAATGGCTGTAACTTTCTAATGAAAAGTCCAAAAACTATTCATGCAGCTTGAGAAGCCATTCATCTGGAACAACTCACAGAGCACTCTTCAATCTACCTTCTGAAAATAGAAAGAGTACGGAACAGCAGCAAACCCACAAACACCGTCCACCTAAACTGAGATGCGGGGCAGGAACCAGCCATGGTGTTCGTGTAAACGTTGGAGAAACTGCAGAGCTCCACAACTCCTACATGTCATGTAGGAGACATGGCAAAAGTGTGGAAAAAGTTGTTCTGGTCTGATGAGACCTAAACTGAAGTTTTGTCCAGTCAGGAGTCAGAAAAGCTTAAAGACAAGGGTGGAGTTTCTGGTTCCAGCAGTACAATTACCCAAGACTTACAGCGAGAGCTAGAATAGAACAGTTTAGATCAAAGCATGTGAGTTAGAAGGGCCCAGTTAAAGTTCAGGCCTAAATCCAACTATGAATTAGTGGCAAGACTTGTAAATTCATGTTGACAGATGCTCTCCATTCAACCTGACTGAGCTTGTGCTTTATTGTACAGAGAACTTTGCAAAATAAAAAAAGTTGGATCTACAAAGCACTGAGACAGGGAAGCAGAAAACAAACGTGTGCCACACTTTTCAGATTTTTCTTTGTGAAAAGAAAAATGTTTTAAAAAATGCATAATTTTTTGGGTTTACTAAATAAAATCCCAATAAAAATACATTGAAGACAAAAATGTGAAATTGGTTGAAGTGTGTTAACACTTCTGTTAGGCACAGCCTGTTTTTTGTGTCTTTTTGTTTTTTATATGGTTGTTTATTTGTTTGTTTTCTGCATATTTTGTTTTGGTAGGATGCAGGAAAGGAAACATTTTTTTTTTTTGCATTTCTATAAAGTGACCAAACACCAATATGTGTTTATGTAAAGCGTGGCAGTTTCCTTACTTAATCCTTATTCTGAACAGCCAAAGAATAAGGCAAAAAAACAAAAATACCACCTGATCACTTGGCAAACATGGAGGAAATGTCTCTTTGTAATACATCTGACTTTTTCACCTTTTTGATACATGTGCGTGCCCGTGTGGGTTATATAGGAAAGCTCTGGCAACTACATTTATTAGTTTCTGACCGCTGCAGATCTTAAAGTCTGATTTTCACCAAAGCAGCTCCAAGAACGCTCCCTCCAGCCAACAGCTGAGTCAGAGCTTTCCAGAAATAAATGCACAGCAGTCTATGGAAACAGAAACAATCAAACCAAAGGGAAAAAAGTGCCACTTGTCTTGGTTTGCTGGCAGTCGGTAAGTGCTGACTTTCCAAAGCGTGTAGGGCAGCAGCTTATGATAGCATCTCAATTTACAATGAGTGCACATTTCCAGCAATTTCCAACTAATTATTATAATAGCATAGCAAATTAAATCCTATACTGATAATAATAATATATCTAGGCTATATATTGTTTTATTTTATATCTACATAATATCTATATTTATATCTACATAATATCAGTAAACTGTTTTTAACCAGCCCCTCATTTTCCTGTCATTCTAGGTTTCAAACTGGTGACCTCCCAGACACCATCCCTGATTTCTAGTTACTTTTACACTTCCGGCTCCATTTAGGTCTATGTTTGTTTTCAAGACCCTGTAATTTCCCCTCCGATCACTCAAAAGGGCCCCCGTCAACTCTACCATTCATAAAGTTTAAAGTAGCTCTTAGTGGTTCCAGGAGTTTATTGAAACATTAAATTTGTATCCGTGCAGTGATGGTGTATCTTTAGATGTTGCTGAAACGCACGTGCTTCATTGGGTCTCTTTACATCAACCGCCAATTATGTTCTTCTCTTTGGGTGTGGGTTGAGCCTCGGTCAGCATGGCGAAGAAACCAGAAACATCAATTCTTGGCCAGCGGAGAGAACAAAAACAGACAAAATGCGAAAACCTTCTTTCCAAACACTGTTATCATCGGCGAGTGTAAGCACAAACATGGCTAACAATGCCAGTAACGCCGTCCAGAAAGGCTCTCGGGGGAATTTCGAGAAATCCAGAGGTTTTGACAAGGCCTGAAAGACAGAAAGGACAGGGACAAAGAACGTTGTGTCTTCCCATCCTTGTTTTTTTTTTGTTTCCCTTAATGGATTCCACTTATTCCTTATAAGAAGAGTAAAAACTTTAACACCCCTTGAACTTTTTCTCGTTTTATCTCATTACAAACTATATTGGATTGGGATTGTATGTGGTTGACCAACACAAACTACTGCATAACTGTTAAGTAGAAGGAAAAGGTTGGTTTTCCTTCCCTTTTTCTAAATTACAATCTGAAAACAGTGATTTATATTTGGCTGTAATTACAGCAGCAAGTCTTTCGGGGTGTGTTTTTACACATTTTGCACATTTCTAGACTAAAGGTTTTGCTAAATCTTCTTACTAAAACAGTTCAAACTCAAGTAGACTGAACAGAGAGCATCTGGGTACAAATTTTCTATTAGTTTTTTGACACACATTCACAACAAGGTTTATTTCTGGACTTTGACTACGGCATTCTCACACATGAATATACTTTGATCTAAACCATTTGTTAGTAGCTCTGCTAATATGTTCAGAGTCCTGCTGGAAGGTGAACATCCACCACAGTCTCATGTTTTTTGCGGCCATTAAGAACTCTTCTCATCTGGTTTCATCTTATTATTATTATGACTAACATCCCTATTGTCAATAGTGAAAAATATGCACACAGCATCATGCTGCCACCACCATGTTTTACTGTGATGTAGGTGTGTCCAGGGTCATGTTCCGTGCTAGTTGTCCACCACCATAAAGGATACAGCGTGCTGCCAGAAATTAGCATGCCAAGACTCCAACCAGCTGGTATGGCACCAGATACTAATATCTGATGATATACCACATCACCCCGGTCCTCCAACAGCTTCACTGGCTCCCCGTGCAGTTCCGCATTCAATATAAAATTCTCATGGTGACATTCAAGGCCCTTCACCACCTAGCCCCCCCTTATCTGTCAGGCCTCCTGCACATTCCCACCCCCTCCCGTGCTCTTAGATCCTCATCTGCTTTACACCTGTCTGTCCCTTCCGCCCGTCTCACCACCATGGGGAGCAGAGCATTCAGCCGCTCTGCCCCCCGCCTCTGGAACTCTCTACCACCCCTACTTAGAAACACGGACTCACTTCAAAATTTTAAATCACAACTCAAAACTCATCTGTTTAAGACCGCCTATTCTCTTTAATTATCAATTTCCCTGTCCCAGCCTCGGTATTTATTTATTTTTTATTTATTTTTTAAATGTTTTTTGTTTTGATTCTGTTCCTGACATTCTGTTTTTTACCCTTCTGTACGGCGACCTTGAGTGTCTAGAAAGGCGCCTTTTAAATAAAATGTATTATTATTATTATTATATTCCCCTCTGAAGGTGGGGGCCCACATGGAGGGGATTCCTGTAGCTTCTTCAGGCTGAGCCCGACCAAGCCCCGAGCACCAAGGACTGGCTACAGGTGGGTGCTCCAGTCTTTCTAGTCTGGGCGAAGTTCGGCTCTTTATGTGGGCGACTATTAAGTTGGAATCATTGAATTACTCTTGGTCTGACCCCTCCCCAAGGCCAATTTCCCTTAGGAGACCCTCCCAGGAGCTGAGGCTCCAGACAACATAGCCCTCATCATCATAGGGGTACGCAAACCTTCCAGCTCATTCAATAGAGGATCCGAGTTTTGACCAACAGTTGGAGCAATGCGACTTTCATCCTGGCCGTGGAACTGTGGGCCAGATATTTACCCTCGTGAAATTGCTGAGTGAGTAATTGCAGTTTGCTTCTCCAACCTACATGTGTTGTGGGGATCTGGAGAACGCTTACAACTGTGTCCCACAAGGTATATTTGGGGGGTAGCTGCAGGATTATGGGTGATCTGTGTGTCTTTTGAGGGTTATCCGACCCTTGTGTGCCAAAAGCAAGACCTGTGTGCGCATTCTAAGCACAAATTCAATCCTGTTCCCAGCAAGTGTTAAGGCCATGGCTGCCCCTTGTCACCAATCCTGTTTGTGGTCTTCATGGACAGGCTCTCAAGTCATAGTTGGGGAGTAGAGGGTGTCTGGTCTGGGAACCTCAGGGTCCCATCTTTGCTTTCTGCAGACAAAGTTCTGTCGGCTTCTTCAGGCCACAACCTTCAGCGTGCACTGAAGCGATTTGTAGCTGAGTGTGGAGCTGCTGGTAAGAGAGTCAGCTCCTCTAAGACTGGGGCTATGGCTCTTGATCGGAAAAGGTGGTCAGTCTCTGCTTTAGGAGGAAGAGTTTTGCTGTCTTTTCCACGACTGATGGTAGGATAGAATGGGAGATGGACAGACGGGTTGGAGCTACATCTGTAGTAAAGCAGGTTTTCCTTTGGTCTGTAGTGAACGAAGGCCTCAATGCACTAGTCCATCTGCATTTTGACCCCTCATCTATGGTCATGAGATATGGAACGTGTCACAAAGAACAACATCCCACATACAAGCGGCCAAAATGAGCTTCCAACATATAAAGGTCAGACTCAGCTAGGTTAAGAGGTTATGCCAGCTGTTGGTACTGTGGGGGTTTGGGAATCTGATCGTCAGGTGTCCTAGCCAGCTCCCTTTGGAGGTTTCCCCCCGTAACCCGCTCAAATAGGTGGAAGACAAAGGATGGATGGATATACAAAGAGCTTAAATTTGGTCATCTGACCAGAGCATCTGATTCCAGATGTTTGCTATTTCCCCTACATGGCTTGTGGCAAATAGCTAATGGTGCTTCAATGGGTTTCCTCTTGCCATTCTTCCATAAAGGCCAGATGTGGGGATCTGCTGATCTCTGCAGCTTTTCCATAGTTAGAGCGGGCCTCTTAGATGCATCTCTGATTATTTTGCTCCTCTTCCTGACCTGTGAGTTTAGGCGGACGGCAATGCTTAGTTGGTTTTTAGTTTTCAGATGATCGATTAAACAATGCGTCATGAGACATTCAAAGCTTGTGATACAGTTCCCTGGTCTTCTTGATGCTGTTTGTGCATTCATGCCTTAACAAGCCTCTTGGGCCTCCACACAGAAAAGCTGCATATATACTCAGAAAACAGTTTAATCTTTTTTAAATTGGTCGACTTTTAACTGACAGTGCAAAGCATCGTTCTACTTAGAGGTATTAGATGAAAGTGGACTGGATTCAGATGCATGCTCCATTTTGCCAATTTTAATTAAATTATTTTTGAAAACCATGTATCCTCGTCCATCCACTTTAAAGTTATGCACAACTGTGCGTCAGTCTATCTCGTAAAGACCCGATAAATACATTGACGTTTGTGGTTGTACCCTCACAAAATGTTAAAAAGCGCAAGGGCTTTCAATACTTTTGCAAGGCAGTGTACATTACACTGATGAGGACTGTTGCATAACCCACATGTGAAATGAGTTTGCGAAAGCAGGAGGCTCTTTGGGTGTGTTCTTAATTGGCTGTTAACTTACTTTACTAAATTCAGTAAAACCCTTTTATGTCTTGTGTCAACTCTAAGACATGAAACCGAAAGCAAGTGTGTGCATGTTTTACTGGGAGGTGCTAATGATGGTGTAAGGGCAAAGTAACGTCAGCATGCTCTGTTTTAAAGGCTAATTCCTAATGGTTATTACAATAAAGGCAGCAAACAACATAAAATTCCTGTAGGGATGTCATGACCACAGTGCATAAAGCTTTTTAATGCTCTTTCATAGATTTCATCCATCCATCCATTTTCTGATCCGCTTTATCCCTCATGGGGTCGCGGTCTTTTATAGATTTAAGGACAGTAAAACAAATTGGTATTTCATATATAAATGCAGTGGTGTGTTCAGAAAACAAACGTATACTGTAATTCAAGTCCTGAGTCGATTCGCTGCAGATGCACGTTTAGTTTTGTTTATTTTTTGTGTTTGTTTTTTGCTTTTCATAAAGAGATGAATCATTGTTCTGAGAACATGAAACCAAAACGGAGGGCATCGTTTGCAGTGATTCAGACATGTTGCAGAAACAGAAATAGACTCAACTTATCTGAACCAATAAACATATAAAATCCTAACCCCACCCTCCCTCGCTCTGTCATTTCATCTAAACTAGACTAAAGCTGGAAAGAAGGTGCCTCTCCCCAAAGTGTGCAAGGACGGAGAGGTTTTAAAGTAATGCAGCATGGTGACAATTTGGCAAAACTGCTGATGTGCACAGTGAGGCATTAGCTAGCAAGTTATCCAAAATAGAAAAATCTAGTGGATAAAGATAATTTTGCACAGCTGATAAAGCAGAACCAGCCTTAATGTTCCTTCCTCAGGGTGCCATCTATTTTGCGAACTGCTCCACTCCCTCTTGCCACAAAAGGCCCATACAACATGATGCTGACACCCTCAGAGGTCACAGTTGGGATGATTTGCTTAGGCCGAAAAGCTTCTCTCTTTTTCCTCCAAAGGTAACAATCGTCAATTGCCTTATGCCAAAGTCACTACAGGACTTGTTTCACTATGAATACTGGAACTCTGTTTGCAGCTTCAATGATACATTAAAACTCATTATTCAATACCACACGATGAAGCCATCTGTTTAAATTATTGCCTTAAAAGATATCCATGTCGGAGTTCTTAAAATAACAGTTACTTACAAAGCCATGATGTCATCATTTGGACTTTCCTTGAAAAGGGCGTATTAAATTAACGTATGTAAATGTCTGAAATGAAAAAAAAGCAACAACCAAAAAAAAATCCCCACACTATTCTGATGTTTAGCAAATGTAAATAATACAAGCGATCTTAAGTGACCTAATTCTGGGAAGGTTTAGTCTAAATCCTGTCAGATAGTGAAAAAATAATCCCTTTTTTTTGGTTCTCTGAGTATCAGAGTTTCAGTTTGAGCTCAAATCCATCCCTGAGACACATTTTATACTGTGTTACTATAGTGCAGCTGCCTATTAGGAATTATCCATCCATCCATTATCTAACACGTCTATCTCTTGTGGGGTCACGAGGGGTGCTGGTGCCTATCTCCAGCTGACAATGGGCGAGAGGTGGGGTACAACCTGGACAGGTCGCCAGTCTATCACAGGGCAACACACATTCTCACACACACTCACACCTAAGGAGAATTTAGAGGCCAATTAATCTAACAGTGGGAGGAAGCATGGGTTCTCTCACAGGGAGAACGTGCCACACACAGGGAGAACGTGCAAACTCCATGCAGAAAGACCCAGGGCCTTCTTGCTGCATGGCATCAGCGCTACCCACTGTTGCCACTGTGCAGCTCCTATTAGTATTCATTTGTAACAAAATAATGAAATGTATGTGACATTAGAGTTCCAGATAAAAACATTCATCCACTAATCATCTGCATTAATGTCAGATTAATTTGATGGGTTTAGTGATTTCAACCATTTTCTTCTACAGTGTGGAACCATTATACAATGTACAATATCAATCACTTTTTAAAAGCAAGAAATGGGAGCACAGGTTTTGATTTATTGTGTCATTTGCTCTATTTCATAACTACTCCCCTTCATACAGGGTCAAATATGCCCATACACCTCCATTGATGCTTGGTTAAATGTCCCTCAGCAAGTTGCACCTCAATGATAGACTTCTGGCAGAATTCTGGCTGTATATTTAACCTCTCTCTCTGGTTTCTGCTGTATTTCTTTCATCACAAAGTTTCACCTCAGTCTGCACCTTTCCTGCACGCCGTCTCTTCTGTCTGTGAACATTTGCAAATGAAGATCACAAACTACATTAATTTTTTTATTTGACAGGTTGAGTGAACCTAAACAACACTTGCCAAACATGATTAAGTGCTTAGAGCAAGAGAAGGTAGTGTTTTGGAAAATTGCAGATAATTTGGGTCTAATTTACACAAAAAAAAAAGAGAGAAGAGGATTCCAACGAGCCCTGTTGAGTGGATCTTTAATTAAAGTTGTGGTGAAAGACGCCTGTCACAGTCACGTGCGCTATAGACGCCTCGTATAGAAACCCGGCGAAGGCCTCAATCATGCGGCTCATCGTCATTTTGTCAAATATACACATGTTGCCTGTATGATGTGCGCACATTAGAAGAACGCAAGAAGAACACTTGCTATAAACGGACGTGCAATGGTCAGGGAGATTTGGTAACGGGTCATGGGACTACCCTACACATCGTTTATGGCTGCTGGTGTGTTAGAGAACATGTGATTATTTGGGTGTATGCATTTCCTATGTGGTTGGACTGAAGCTGAGAAATTACAGTTGGAAGATCTCAAAGTAAGCAAGGTGGAGGGCGAGGGAGGATAACTCAGAGGTTGACTGAAGAAATACAACATCACATCACGACAGGAACCAGATTTAATGGAACCAATGTGCCTGAAGCCCTGGGTAATCCATGTGCACTGAGGGGGACCAAAAATAAAGCAAGACCACAAGGGCACGGCTCTGAAAATCTGCTGTACACAAGTGAAAACATGCCCTCTGGTGGCTGAACAGATGCACTGCATGTACTTGACTACAGAGAGTCTTTAACTTTGTGAGCTGTTTTAAAGCAGAAACACACAAAAAAATTGACAAAAGGTGAAATCAAAATCTACTTTTTCCCATAATTTCCCCCTAACTATAGCAATCCAACCAAATAATGGCCAGCAAGTGGATCTAAAAGTTTAAGTAACATCTTAGTACTTTTATATATCATTATATGATAGTTAAAATATGTTTTAGTCATAAAAAAGTCCAAATAATTTTCCTCCCTACCAAACCATCCCACAACTCACAGCGTTTACACTGTAGGTACCTTGCAATAAATACACAGAGCAACCTTTGTGTCAGAAAAACTCCTTTTGTCTTTCTTTTTAAAGAAAATCCCATGTGTGAACTTTGTTACCTGAATAAAACCATTAGAGAAAACCCTTTTTGTTTTCAAATGAATTAACGCATAACATGTTATTTTCTTTCTGAAGGTGAGAAAAAATGTAGTTAGAAGGAGAGAGAACAACCATTATTACACAAAATATTGCCGTATTATCAGATATCTTTCTGTAGATATGCAGAAACTATTCAGAAAACTGATTAAAAATATAAATAATAACCAAAAGGATTAGTGATAGTACAAAACAAGTTGAAAATTTTACTAAATGATTAAGAAATCTAAAAAATAACAATGATGATGGTAATAAATTAGTAATCACAATAGTCCTTTAGTAATCCTTATAATAATTATGATAAGCAGTTCCATCAACTTGAGTATAAAAGCACTAAAATGAAAGTTTTATAAAAAAAAATTAAAGAAGTCCACCAGCAATCATGGTAATAGTAACTCCATAGATACTAAACGCAATCTGTTTCTTACTTGAATTCCTCAATATAATTTTAATGTGTCTAGGTTTTATATCAAGAATGATCATTTCCATGTTAGAGAGAAGACAGAACAAAATGTGATAATCATGTGTCTGGATATTCAAGACATGGAGGCACCCTGACGTGACATGCCTGCTTCGGGAAGATCTGTCTGCTAATTACACCCTAGCTCTAGGGAGGGAGGTGCTTTTTTGGTGAGTTTTTTTAATGATGTGAGGGGCAGATATGGTATAAATACCCTCCATCATTGTACTGGAGGGCAGCATATCCTCAGTTGTGCTCCCACCCTAAGGATATACAGCGGCACCAGGAGCTCTCTGGTGCAGAAGAGATTTGGGTTTCTTCCTCTGTTGGATACCGGTATGTGTGACTTCTCTCTTCCTCTCTGAGTGTTTCTTTCTGTGGAGGAGTGTAGCAAAGACCTAAGATCTCTTTAGGCCTTGGTTCATCGGAGAATCAAGCATACATTTAGGATGCTCCACCGACAATATTAAGAGGATCCTGCAAAAAGACTTCTCATTTGCTTTCTACTGAGTTTAAGTTCCGATTTGCAACTTGATTACTAGAACAAGCATTGACACATTTTGTAAATTTTGACAAAAGTGTTACGCTTGCAGAAAGTTTAACCTGTGGCACGCTTGTACTGACAATCTCCTTCTTTTCCCTGCAGGTTTGAGCTTGCAAGATGGACATACGAGTGGCAAGCATCCTCCTTCTCATCGTGGCCTCTGCAGCAGCCACTGGAAAGGGCTACGTGGTGAAGAAAGTGGTGCCCATGTCCGTTAAGAGCCACAGTAAGAGAAATACAACCTTTTACAAAGCTGCCAGCTCTTCAGTTTGTTTGTTTTTTAAAGATAAATTAAAAGAGAGAAGCAGCTTTTTCTCAATACAAAAGTCCTTTTTACATCAGCTGCAGTTCACGTCTTAAATCTTGAGGAAATGGGCCAGTTTGCTACGGCAGATGGAGGCACCACATGCGGGCCGGCAGGTGCTGATCACAGCTGTGTAGGGTTTTTTAAATCTGAACTCCACTCTGCTGAGCAGCAGTGCTGCCCTCTGATTGGCTGTAGCAGTGGACCTGCCTCTTTCCAGTCAGTCTCTGTTTAGATCTGACACAGAATAACAAACCTGTTTAGTCGCTGTAGAGTCAGAATGTTTTCTGCTTCTGAAGGTTTCAAAATCCGATGATCTCTGATCTGAGGCTTAGTTTTTGTTAGTTTTCATTTTTTTCATGCAAAATACAACTTTCTTGTTTTCTAGAGATCGATATATACAGGTTTGCACTTGTTTTGACAAATGCAAAAGGCAGTTCTATTCATTATGTTTGCATTCATAAATATTCTACACATTTTTACATCTGGGTTTTTTTTAGTTAGATTGCTGCTCCTTAAATTAAGGATTAATTGTAAAACTCCAGAACAGAAACTACATGTGATGAGTTTTCCAGATTAGTCAGGAAAAACAAATACAAAACAAGAAGGACAATGTGAAATACATATGTTAGTATTTTCTACTCTTCCCAAAAATGAAGTATAAATATTCCATGTGGCAACCCTGCATGTAAACACTCCTATTTTTTGTTTTGGGCAGGAGCTGTTTGTATATTGTTTGGTTTTGACACTGACAATTAGAGTCCGAGGACCCAGCAGCACGGTTTTTGCCTGGGTGTTGCCTGCTTAACACAAAACTAAAAACATCTGTGTTTGCTTAATCCAAACTGGGCCAGAATTAGCCAGAGAGTAACAAAGAGAGAAAGAGAGAGCGGGATGTTTTCATTCAAACACGTGACCACAATGAGACCAATGAAAAAATCCCTCTCTTTCAGACCAAATCAGATACAAGGCCCAAAATGTCTTTATTTCTACTTTATTTTGTGACAGATGATACGACAGGTGATACAAGGCTTCCAATATGGACATAATTGACCAATGGGACCAAATTTCCTTTTTTTTTATTATTATTATTATTATTGCTTGAACATGCATGATGTTGGGACAAACCCTTCAACATAACCAACCAAAGTGCACTTTCACTTGTTGCTGCTTGTTGTTGTTTTGTTGTTTTTTGCCACTAATGATGATCTCTCTTTCCTTCTCACAGTGGTATCAGTGGCAGGTGAGCCTGGTCCTCCAGGTGAGCCTGGCCCAGAGGGACCTCCAGGGCCACCTGGCGCCCCAGGTCAGGATGGCGTTGGTCATACTGGACCTCAAGGACCCCCTGGACCTCCTGGACATCCTGGCCGCTCCATTGCTGGCAAACCTGGAACTCCAGGTGGACCTGGCAAACCTGGCGTCCCTGGAACACCTGGTGAGAGGGGAGATACTGGAGCCACTGGCCCTCAGGGACCAAGGGGAGTTCCTGGCTCTCCCGGAAGCCCAGGACCTGCTGGTCTGTCTGCAACTGGCAAACCAGGACCTGCCGGTCTTCCTGGAGCAATGGGACCAAGAGGAGAACCTGGCCTGAAAGGGCATCCAGGTGTTCCTGGACTTCCTGGGCAAAAGGGTGATAGAGGATATGGAGCTCCAGGGCCTCAAGGCGAGATGGGACCTCAGGGCCCTATGGGTGCAACCGGAGCTCCAGGTTCACCAGGAGTTGGAAGACCTGGCAAACCAGGTGCTAATGGTGAGCCAGGAAAGTCAGGTAGCCCAGGTAGAGATGGTGCCCCTGGCCCCATGGGACCACAGGGACCTAAGGGTCACACTGGTGCCCCAGGTGTAGGTCTTCCAGGTAAATCAGGTGAGAATGGTGCCCCCGGTTTGCCTGGTCCTGCTGGGCCTAAAGGTCATCAGGGACCTGCTGGAGCTCCTGGTGCCCCTGGAGTTCCTGGATATGGAAAGCCAGGTGCAAATGGTGAGAAGGGAGAGAGGGGAGCTCCAGGTAGCACAGGTGCCCCAGGTGCAAAGGGAGAGCAAGGCCCAACAGGTTATACTGGTGCTACTGGTGCAACTGGCTCAATGGGTCCAGCTGGACCTCAGGGTGAAAGAGGTTTCCCCGGAGCCACAGGCCCTGTTGGCCCCAAAGGTGACACAGGTGCAACTGGACATCAGGGACCTAAGGGAAACAAGGGAGATCAGGGAGCACAGGGTTTCCAGGGCAAGCAGGGTTATCCAGGTGCAGCCGGTCCTCCTGGACCAAGAGGCGCCACTGGACCTGCAGGTGAGAAAGGTAATGTTGGTGCCCCAGGTACTCCAGGGGCTCCAGGTATTCCAGGACCCGCTGGACCCAAAGGACACACTGGTCGCCCAGGTGAGCCCGGTTCCTCTGGATCTGATGGAGCTCCAGGTGCCCGAGGACCTGCTGGCCCACAAGGACCTGCTGGTGTTCCTGGCCTTAAGGGACACCCAGGTCTTCCTGGACCTCCTGGCCCCGCTGGTTTGGCTGCAAAGGGTGTTAGCGGACCTCAGGGTCCCCCAGGTCAACCTGGTGAGCCCGGAACTGATGGAGAACCTGGCCCAGCTGGCCCCCCTGGTCCCCCCGGACCTCCTGGTGAGGTTGTCTTTGAGAAGGGAATGGGCTTGAGTGAGGTTATGGTCAAGTCTCCCATGTCTGCATTCACTGCAGTTCTGGCCACCCCCTACCCTGCTGCTGGCACCCCCATTAGGTTTGACCAGATTGTTTACAACGCTGAGAATCACTATGACCCTGAATCAGGGATCTTCACATGCCAGGTTCCTGGAGTTTACTACTTCTCCTACAGCATCCATGTTAATGGAGCTCATGCCCTGGTGGCTCTGTACAAGAATGGTCAGCCAATTATGTTCACTTATGATGAGTACAACAAGGGTTTCCTGGACCAAATGTCTGGTAGCGCTGTCCTCTTGCTTGATGAGCAGGACACCGTCTACGTCCAGATCCCCGATGAAGAGGCCAATGGCGTCTTTGCTGCAGAGAATGTCCACTGCTCTTTCTCTGGATTCCTCATTGCTTCAACGTGATACGTTGGTGCAGATGTTTCCAAAAGCCAACCAACTAATGTTGCAACCTATTTCTCAAAGTAAAACTCCCTGTTCATTTTATTCAACCCAATAGACAGGCGGTTCAACCTTCTTGAGGAATAGTGGCATCTTAACTTGAAAAACTACAAGAAATGGGTGCTTAAAAGAAGGAAATCTAATTTATGAAAACAGTTGATCTATGGAGGGAGAAAGCAATCTACAATGTTCCAGTGATGTTTTGTAATGTAAACAGCATGTGAAATCGAGGTGTTATAACTGTGTTGTGTCTGAAAGTTCTCTTTCACACGCGTCTCCTTTTATACTGACTTAAACTGGTGTTTTTTTGACTTAGTGTCTGTCTTCTTTGTTTTTGTACAATCTTGTTTTTGTTTGTTTTCTCTTTTTTTTTTTCTTGGGCGTGGTAGGGAACATCCATCTCATAAAAGTACATCAATTCTTCCCTGTGCAACATGTTTGTGACTAAATGTGACTTGAATATATTGTGAAAGATAATGATCAAATTGACTGTTTTTTCTAAACACAAACTGTTTTAGCGGCAACATTGTTATAACCCTTGACATCTGTTGTGTCATGTAAAACATAAAGACCAAAATAAATAACGTCTTAATGGAGATTTTTCTGACTCAGACTCATTTTTGCATGGAAACATTTAATTTAATTGAAGTTTCTGAAGGCGGTGCAGTGGTTAGCACTGTTGCCTTGCAGCAAGAAGGTCCTGGGTTCAAACTCTGGGTCTTTCTGCATGGAGTTTTCATGTTCTCCCTGTGCATGTGTGGGTTCTCTCCGGGTACTCTGGCTTCCTCCCACAGTCCAAAAAAACATGACTGTTAGGTTAATTAGCTTCTCTAAATTGTCCCTAGGTGTGAGTGTGTGCGTAAATGGTTGTTTGTCCTGTCTGTCTATGTGTTGTGTACCCAGCCTCTCGCCCAGTGAACGCTGGAGATAGGCACCAGCAACCCCCACAACCCCATGAGGGATTAAGCAGGTCAGAAAATGGATGGATGGATGTAGTTTCTAATCCCAATAAAAGGGATAAATAAAAGTCCCAATAAAATAAAATCCCAATAAAAGTCAAGTTGTATTTATATGACAAATATACAGAAATATTTTAAATGAATTACAAATTTACGGAAAACTCAATGCTAGCCCCCCTGACCATAGACAGATACACAGGTATAGCCAGTGGGCATTGGTTCAAAGTTCAAAGTCTGTTTGTTTCCTTTTATTTGGTTCCAGTTCCACTTTTGTAAAAAATTTAATAATAATAAAAAATGTAAAAAAATTGCATATGTGCATTGAGCTATGGAATTGGGTATATAAGATGTACCCATGAAAAACTCACCAAATCCTGTCTGCCAATATCTAAAAGCTTCTGGCGTGGGCTGTGTGATGGTGTTGGACAGCATCACCTTAACTGTAAAAACCTTTCTTTCCATCATTACAGTAAATACAATCTCAATGCAGGGTGATATTATGGTGCAATTTTGCAATCAGTGACAAGCTAGGGATAAAACTCAGAGACTACCACCAAAATTTGGGAGTGGAGAGGGTTGAAATCCATTTAACACTCGTGAGATAGGTTTGGATGTGCCGTTTGTGCCAGAGCGACCGACACAACCGTATTGGCTGCCTGGTTGAAGACTGGGATGCCATCCCACAGCAGCATGTGACCAGCCTGGTGACCAGCATAAGGATGAGGTTCTCCCACGCAGACAACCGAGGCCCCGTAAAAATAGTTAATTTGAAAACATGCCTTGTTTCTTCCTCAAACTTCAAATCCAGTGAATGACACCAACCAAGAGTCAACTGCAGAGGTGTCAAGTAACTAAGTACAAATACTTTGCTACCTTACTTAGGTAGAAATCTTCGTTATCTGTACTTTACTGGAGTAATTATTTCATTAACCTACTCTTTACTTTTACTCCTTACATTTTCATGCCATTATCTGTACTTTCTTCTCCTTACATTTTAAAAATAGTCTCGTTACTTCTATTTTATTTCAGCTTGTTTTTGTTCTGGTTTGTCAATTAAAAAACATATTCAGATAAATAGCGTTACCCGAACAGAGTGATTTTGATTGTGGGAGGAGGCAGTACTGCTTCAAGTTGTTTGGCAAACGCCCTATCAAGGTTATTGATAATATGTCTCTGAAGTTTGACTTTTTGCACCAGTACTTATAGGCAACCAGACATCAGATTTTCTGCTCCATGAAACCCATGTTGCTCAGTACTGTGCCTTTATGGACTTTTAATATGTTTGCATTATACTAAATGGTTTGTTTTCAGTGAACATTTATGTGGGTGAAGCAGCCAATCCAAATTTTTTTCAATATAACATCATATGATTTGATTATAGTAGGGGGTTGGATTGCTTCTACTTTAAGTAGTTTTGCATCCGGTACTTTTATACTTTTAGTAGAGTAAAATGTTTGAGTTGATTCTTCTTCTACAGAAGTATTTTTAAACCCTAGTATATTTACTTATATTGAGTAATAGATGTGAAAACTTTTGACACCTCAGTTCAACAGCAAAATCAACTCTCTGGAATTGGCAGAGAGGATTTAGCACAATTGTTTTATGGCCAAATAAATTCTACTGCAGTGTTTGTTTAAACAAAGATAGACTCTGTTTACAAATTAGGTGATTTCTGTAGAAAGTTTTATTCAGAGGAATTTGCGTACAGAGGACTGAATGCAAACTCACTCGACACTTTTAAGATTCTCTTTTTTCCATTTGTATTTTCATTGAAAAGGGACAGCATCTTTGCAATATTACATTTGTTACATTCTTTCAAAGTCCTTTTCTTATTGTATGCTACCAGAACATAGAACAAGAACCAAAACTGAACAGGGAGTATACAGTGATGGTCTTCGATATTAAGGGGGGGAAAGAAAAAGAAAAAGTTAATAAACTATCTTAGCAATTGTACACTTTTAAGATTTTAATTTTTTTAAACTTTTTTTGACAACCGTGTAACATGTTCCTTTCTCTTCACAGTCTGTGTGCTTATTTCTGCTACCGATGCAAAGAGCTTCTTAATTTAGCGCCATGTAAAGGATCAAAGATCACAAGTGGGCACTTTAAATATGCAGCCTCACCCTGTATGTAGTGGAGTTCCTCAGCATTCTATAAATAATTTAAGGATATGCACTGCGGGGACAGGTCTGTGCATATCTTATCAAATCTTTCTTTGAAGAAACATCTTCAATGCCCATATAATTTTTTTCTATTTTCAATTACGTTACTGTTATTGATTGCAAAAGCAAAAATTGATGGAACACAGTCTATTAAATGGCTATCTAGTTCAAAATACACAGTTGTAATTGCAATCATTAACCTCTCTGCGACTTGGTGTCACAATTCAAAACTGTTCATATGTTTGTAATACAAAAATGTACACAATAAATAGTTAAATGAAACTAATGCTACATTTTATCCAACTTCAACACAAATTCCCGTTTTCAATTATTTAAGTATATGTCAGAAATATGGCTCTGTCAAGGGAATTGCCCATAAAGATCAGAGATCAGTCTTTTGCAAAAACAAGGATAACAATACAAAAAGATAGAAGAGGCCCTGAATGTTCCTGTAGATACAGTTGGAAGCAGATTTCATAAGTTTAAAGTTAAGGGAACAGATACTATGCAACCTGGACTCAGCAGAAAGAGGAAGCTAACACAGATGCCACCTGAGTATTGAGGAGGCCATTTGGTCAAAAATCCAGAAGTGACTGTATAGAGTTGCAGCAAAGCTTTGCTGAAGGGCGCCATCCCTGAACTCCAAGGCAAACAACACCACTGAAACAAAAAAAGATAAAAGAATTGTCTCCAATTCTTTTCTTGGCTGTACTGTATAAATAAGACTACGTAGTTCGGGGATTTGTTGCGCGGAACAATGAATGAAAACTGGAACCTTTCATGATTATGGTCCAGCTCTGCGTCTTGAGGAGGAAGAATTATGCAAATGCTAAAAACTAAACCACACCTACAGTGAAGCACGGTGATGGTCAGTGATGCTCTGAGGTTGCTTTCCTTCCTCTAACACTAGAAACCTGCAGCAAGTAGAGGACAACATGGATTTACTCAAGTAGGAAATCCTTGGAAAAAAATTTGCTGCTGTCTGTGAGAAAGCTGAAGTTTGGGTATTAATGGAGTTTTAACGCAGATGATGATCCCAAACATATCTCAAAACATATGGATTGTTTCATTTCTAAGCTTTGGTGAGATTTTAAAGTAGGCAGGGATAGTCCACAGACCCATAAATATTGCTGAATTTCAGGCCTTTTCCCACAAGGAGTTGGTACATTAACCACTAATGCTGCCAGAAGCTTGTGTTTGGCTTTGCATCACTTCTGCATCAGGCCACATAACCCTGCAAATGCTGCTTTAAAAAGTACTAAAGATGGTTTTCATGAACAGGTGAAATCATTTTGAGATTGCAAAAAAGTGGTGGGAGTGGTGGCCTAGTGGTTAGAGCACAGAGCTTCAGTCACAGAGGTTCTGAGTTCAACTCCCACAAGCTGCCATTCTGGGTCCCTGAGCAAGACCCTTAACCCCCCCAGGCGCCGCACAGTGGCAGCCCACTGCTCCCCAAGGGGATGGGTTAAGATGCAGAAGTGAATTTCTCCATTGTGAGATCAATAAAGTTCAATTAAACAATAAAAGGCATCTTTTTTTGAAAATCCACTTGTGAAATCAGTGAATTATAGGATAAACAAAGAAGCTGAATCCTAATAAAGCATAGCCTGGCTCTTTTTTGAACTTTAGCCCAAGGTTTTCAGCTCAGCTGCGTAAAAAAAAAGAAGGAAAAAAAAGCATTTAAAAGCTGTTTTTTCCGTGGAAGCCTGAGTGTGTGTGCCCGCTAAAAATAGTTTGGGTGTGGAAAAAGGCAGGGATGGTTGTTTGGCAGGGCAACAGCTGTTTGATCTTTCTTTGGTGAGAGGGCGAGACGGTGGTTAGGTGAGAGGCCCAGGGCACAGAGAGCAGAGAGGAAGCTGCTCTAAAGAAACTTCTGAGGACTGCCATCCACAGGCTGCGCCACTCAGAGACACCATGGGGTTGGAGGATGAAGAGGGAAAGACAGGAAAATAGATGGAGCACTTCCCCTGTTGATTCTATTAACCATATTCCAAAAGGATCCCCACCCGCAGTGGTCGTCTCAAATATATGTATGTGTATCCACCATTAAAATAAAGACGCTAGGACGGAGAGCGATGTATGGGCGTGATGAGATATTTCAGCAGTGAGGCACAGTAGGGGACTAAACTAAGCTGCAAATACCTCACCAACTTAACCGAGCTGGACAAGAAAACCAGGAAGCAGAAATAGAAATATTATGTGTAAAGCACACCCTTCTTGTGGTGGCCAAAGCTGCAATGCACAGAGCAAAACTGGGTGCAAAGGAAATAGATGGTTTGCAGTGAACACGGACACAGCTGTGGACTGTGAAAACCACCCTGGAGACGTTTGTGGCGGTCTTCTAGACTTTTAAAATAAGTCGGTTGTTTTTACAGGGTTTGAGGTCTGGTAGGAAGAATACCAATGTGTCAATACAGAGCAGTTGCTTGCTGTGAATTTAGTCTCCAGACGATTTAAAATGCCTTTTCTGCACAATGAAAGCTAATTTCGGAGAGTTTTAAATAGAAGCCATTAAGATAATTTCAAGCACAATCAGGCATTTTAGTTTGTAATACGAAACAAATAAAGAAGGGTCATTTCCAAACATCGCACCTTAAGGTTGGGGAGGTTTCTGCAAGATTTAAGTCTGTATTGTATTGCGTACAAATGACTCAGATTAAAGTTTTCCCCTTTTTTTTCCCTGCTTTGCTGCGTAACCTTGAAGATGCTTTTGCTTGAGTGGCTAGCCACAGCAACCTCATCCTACAAATTACAAAGGTTGTTTATAAGACCTGATTGGCTGTTATCAATACATGGAGGTGTTGATATTTTTGGTCTGTCTCCAGTCTAAGGAAACAATTTAGAAAAATAACAGTTGTCCAGTTAGCATTGGCTGCTTTAAGTGGCATAGCTTTCCTGTTTCCGCACATCCACTTCAGATTGGCTGATCATCCCGTCTGATATATACAGAAGTCCAAGTCGGCTCTATGAGCGGTACGGCAGCACGTCTGACCCAATAAGGCCCTCTTCTCAGGTCTATCCCTGGTGCTTCTTGAGCCAAAATCTGATGAATCCAGGTAGTTCCAAGACTTTCATCCATTTTCCATCCCTGCTCAGACTAAAGAAAATAGTACTAAGAGTATAAATTAGTAGAATTAGTGTAATATGTTTTACCTAAATTATTAAATTATTCATAGTGTGTGATTATTGACACATTTTGATATCTATTATGCTGATATTTAGGCTTTTCATAATTTTAGTGGAAGTGTAATTATCTTTAATTGATTCTAAAGAAGTCTTAATATTGAGAAATATAGATTTCTTCTCCTTCTATTTGTAGTATTGGAATGGCTCAACGGATGCACCAAGATTTCAACATTCTAATTGGTTATGAAACACTGTTTTAGAACAGTAACTCATTTATTATAGCTCAATCACAGTACAGGTGTTAGCCTGTACTGTGTTGTTTTTAAACCTGATTTCCTTTGTTTGAAATTGTCCGTTGAAGGAACAATATTAATATAATTACCTTAAACATATTTTTTGTCTTTTTATTCAGCAGGAAAAGCTTGTTTGGTTTCAAATTTGAGTTTTCCTATTCAGTCACAAATCCCTTGGTTTGGTCCATTAATTTGCATGTTATCTAAGCCATTACAAGGCAAGGCAAGGCAAGGCAAATTTATTTATATAGCACAATTCAGTACAAAGACAATGCAAAGTGCTTTACATGATTAAAATATAGCAAAATAAAACAATAAAAGCAAGTAGGAATAAAATATAGATAGAAAATAGAACAAAAAAGTGGTGATTCAGTTAACTAGGACAGTTGAAGGCAATTTTAAACAAATGTGTTTTTAATCTTGATTTAAAGGAACTAAGGTTTTCCACATCTTTACAGTTTTCTGGAAGTTTGTTCCAGATAATTGGAGCATAGGAACTAAATGCTGCTTCTCCGTGTTTGGTTCTGGTTCTAGGTATGCAGAGTAGGCTGGAGCCAGAAGACCTTAGTGGTCTGGAGGGTTGATACACTGATAACAAGTCTGTGATGTATTTAGGAGCTAAGCCATTTAAGGATTTATAGACTAACAGAAGTATTTTAAAGTCTATTCTCTGAGATACAGGGAGCCAGTGTAAGGACTTTAGAACTGGTGTGATTACAAGGCCTTTGTTTGGGCAGTAGTATAAAGCTTGGTACTCATCATTACTCTAAACCTTCTGGAGAGGAAGCGAAACGTCTCCAACTACGGAAAAAAAGTCCAGTTGCTTTGTTTTTTACTTTTTTTGGAATGACCATGGCCTGGATGACTGAGAACCTTCACCAGCATAATTAATGGACTTCACCAGAGCTGTCCCAATTGTTTTTAATGTACATGCAAACCACAAAAATTAGCATTTATTTATTTTTTATCTAAATGACAATAGTTTGTCATTTTTATTTTACCATGCACAATAAAAAAGAACTTAGATTTTTGTTAAAAAGAGATCTGTAAATCCTTGTAAGTCCCAAAGCATAAAAACAGGCCCTCACGTGGCATAGTTTTCTCCACTTGTTTTCTAATTTTTCAGTCTGAATTTTTATTTAATCTATTCTCAGAAACTGGATGAGTAACTCTTCTTTGGTTAAGTTAATTGGACAGAAACCTTAAAAAAAAAAAAAAAAAAAAAAAAAAAAAAAAAAAAGTGCAATCTTATTTAAAATGTTAGAATTATATTCATCCAAGATGTGTTTAAAGTGGTCAATTTTTTTAGCAGTCTGAAATCAGAACTACTGATTACAACCTTACACTTTAAGCCCCTAATTATGGAGTAAAACCAGATCTGATTGCAAAAACAAAATACAATGGCTTAGAAAAGTCAACACAGAATTTTAAGCTCATCTTGGATGTTTATCAAAATTTTTAAATGATCTCCCTTCACTTCTCATGTGCTCCACATGAGGGAGCTGTTCGGCAAAAGGTTACCAAACCCCCTACTTTCTCTGTCATGGATAATGTGGAAAAAGAAAAAGCTCACAGTGCCAATTCACACTTCATCGCTTTATTCTTCAGAATTCACAGGAAACAAACTCAACACCTTGTTACCAGTTTTTGCAGGCAATGTTACAATCCATACGGAAAAAATGTGAGCCTCGTTATATACAGAAAGAGAAGCCGGTAGAGGACAGCGTCTAAAATCTTGACTTAGTGTGCTTTCGACATGTGGATCCAGAGTGGTGTTGTAGTCATCACAGCTTGATGCAAAAGTCTGCTTAAAACATCTCCCAATTTTATTCAATCTTACAAATGGTGAAAAAAAGAAAAAACAAGAAAAACTTCATTTACAATGGGTCATCAGTTAAAAAACTTCAGTCATTAGGTACATCTCGGCCATAAAACCAGTTATATCAAAGTCTATACAACGTGCATTACTACAGAATTTGAAACAGTGGAATCTAATGGAAAGTGGTGAGCACCAATCATCGTTTTTTTTCGACGGCTAAATCTATTTCAGGAATGGTTTGTGTTCACAGGAGCGTTGAGCTAAGAGAGTTGTAAACAACTGTACACTGCAAAGACAACTTTTAAGACTCGCGTAAGGACTTTCCCTTTAAATATCACAATGTGTCAGATCTTGCAGAGACAGCTTGAGCTGCTACATCCAATTGCCCAGCACCAAATACTTTGATTAAATATACGGAAAAAAAAAAATCTGTGTGTGGTTGTCATGGTATTACCTTTAAAAAAAAAAAAAAAAAGTCCACTCGCGTTTCGCATTTTTCACACTCACCCATGTTACAAATGCAAGCACCAAGAAGCGGTGAGGAAGCAGCGCTCTCCGTCTCTCTGCTGCACCTCCTGTCCACCACTGCTCGGGACTTTGCAGTCATTATGGATGAGATGGTTGCAGAGTAGTAAACATATACAAACAACAAAAGAGAAAATTAACAGAAAGCAAAAAGAAAAGAAAAAAAATTCCCTGGTTTTAGACAAGTCCTCATGTTCCTTCAGACAGGCTACATCGTCTCCTTCATTCTGGGGTGTCGTTCAGCTGGGTTACTCGGCGGCGGCGGCCTCCGGACTTGCAGCCGCCTCTGGCTCGGTGGGAGAAGCAGCGGCCGGCTTCTCCTCTCCTTCAGCTGCTTGCTCGGCCTTCGGCTCCTCCGTCTTCGCCTCCTCGGCCGCAGCCTCCTTGGCCTCCTCCTTGCTTCCCTCGGCTGGCTTGGCCTCCTCGGCGGGGACGTCGGTGGATTTCTCACCTTCGGCCGGTTCCGCCTCAGCAGCCGCCGCCGCCCCCTCCTCGGCCGCTTCCTCGGACTCCTTCTTGGTCTTCTTGAAGGAGAAGCCGCTGAGCTTGAAGGAGGGCTTCTTGAAGGAGAACCGCTTTTTCTTCTGCTTGCCGTCCTCGCTGGTGGACGGAGTACCTTCCTCTGACTTGGCGGAAGTCTCCCCGTTTGTGGTGGGCGCCTCCTTGTCTCCTTGGGCCTCTGCACCTTCTACTTTCTCGCCTTCTTCCTTCGGTGCCTCTTCAGTGGGGGTGCTTCCATTGGCCTGCACATCGGTCTTGTTGGCATCCTCTGAACCCGGAGAGGCATCTTTGTTGGTCTTGGCATGCCCATTTTCCTAGAAAGAAGTAAAAACATGCAAATCAGTGGGTTACTTAGTAGTATGGTCTCCTGTGTTTGTGAAAAGGGTCACCAGAAAACCCATTGTGCAAAATCTGGAATATTGTTTGAGATAATCTAATCACAGCGCAAGGAGTAAATAAGAAAGTACAATAGCCCCCTAAACTTGCACAGACATCTGTTACTAGGAGAATGACGACACATCTCTGGCTTTTAGCGGTAGGCTCGAGTTTTAAACTGCAATACAACCGTGACCCCGCTAGAGGGCGTTCGGTCTGTGGAAACAACATGGGGAAATTTAGATTTTTAAATTTCTTCCACAAACTAACCATCTCAATGTGCATTGTCTAAATCATGTGCGTTCCAAACATTTCAATCTGGATACTTTTACAATTCCTTTATTTTGAGGGGCTTTTTTAACGCAAAAAACCGTTTCATTTCTTAAACCTGGCAACAAAGGCGTGGTACCGTTTTTTAAAATGGCCAGACCACGGCGAGGGGCGTCCACAAACCCCTGCTGCAATCAATTCCACCAAAAAGGGAAAAGCCAGGCATTGTGTTTATCCACGAAAACTCCGCAAAACCACGAATTATTACAATCCCGACTTTTACAAATTAAAAAAACAATATAATGCAATATACAAACAATAATGCATTCTAAGCTGCACAACACTCCCCAAAATATGTTTTTTTAGAACCAATTAAAGACATTCTGGTTATATTCCGTTTTCGGAACAGTTTTATTTTTTTTAAATAAACTGCATTATTGGGAAACATAAAATGCATGTGGCCACTTTCCCTGAATGCCGGTGAGCGTGGGGATGTGCTAGGGGAAACATGGAGCACGCCATTGACGCAACACATTGCTAAATTGAGACGAAATTCCGTGTGAGCAATTAAGAATTGATTCATTCAAACAAGGCTTATTTACCTGTCCGTTCGCCTTGGACGCAACAGCCGCGCCTTCTGCAGGCTTTTCCACCGCAGCTTCGTCTTTCCCAGCGGTTTTGGAGATTTGCGCTCCCATGCTTTTGTTCCAACAAAGGAACCCAACCGATCAAATGAATGAACAAAGACCGCAAGCTTCCTCCCGAGAAAAAAAAATCGCCGATTTGCCTTCTTTGCGCGCGAAAAACTGAAGAATAAGCCTGAAATAAAAAAAACGAGACCGCAATGAGAGTAATGAGCACTTGGGGGTGGGGGGGAAATGTAACGAAGGCGCAAAAGAAATGCGTTTTTTTTTTTTTTCTTCCTCGAGCAGAGTTTGTAGATGGGGAGAAATTGGCCCCGCCGCAAATGAGATGCGGAGTACAACGCCCAAGTCCGCTGATGAATGGGCGCTGAGGCTGTGACGACATAAGCCGCGGCGCCTCCGCCAATCACGAGTCGGGAATGTAAAGCGAGAGGGGACAACGTGGAGAAGAGGGACGTAGTGGGGAAGGGGGGCGCGGACAATGGGAGAGACACAACAACATGGCCTACAACTTTGTGGCTCCACGTTAGAGCAAGGAGACGCGATTATTTCCCCCCCGAGCTTCACTCCGAACATTTTATCTGGAGGCCGATTTGAAAACGCAACGAGGCTATTTGATGGTATTTCAGGGAATATTGCAAAAAAAAGGGTGGGAAAAGGCCTAAATATATTTAATATTCTTATTTGTATTCATTCTTATGTTGGTTTGTTTAATTGATTTTTTCCCCCCTGCACGTGCAAGCTGCAAAATTCTCATAAAATGCCTTACATTATATGTTTCGTTGCTCAGCTTGTTTATTTAAGATCGGATAGCCTGTAGTCCAGCAAATACAGATGTCGCACATACACAGATACAATTATTTTCTCTCACTGTTTGACTTTAAATTAGACTAAAGCTTTCCTGTTTTAGTTTAATTAGAATGAATCAATTTGCTTATATTTTCTGAAAATATGCCTAATTTCTTTAATTGCTTAATACAAATTCTGAAGTTTGGATGAACGATTTGGAGAAGCCACGGTAGGGTATGTCATGGCGTTGTAAAACTTGTCGTAGGTTAATTGTCAAACATTTTTGGAATAGATAAATACACAGCTGTGGGTGCGTTTAAAAGCAACACCTCGTGCATATGGAGTCCTTGTCATGGAAAAACAAAATGCATCAAAGAAGATGTACTGTGACCTCCACAAGTTCTGTATCGTCCTAGGGT